>NC_134534.1:81812777-82116666 GCF_050624435.1 Tenrec ecaudatus
TCTAATTCCTCCAGCATCATTTTATCTTTTCTCCATTAAATTATTTATGCATTGTTGTGAAACAAAGTTTTTCTTCAGTTTATCCTATTTGAGTCAATACTATAAATTTTTGTTGCTACTGTTATAGATATATAATATGCCTGAAAATTGTCTCACTATCCTTTGCATTCTATTCTATTTCAAAATTGGTTGTTATTGTGTAGGCCCTTGTAATTTAGAATAATCTTGTCTACATCTACAAAATTATTTCTGGTAATTTAATACGAATTTCATTAGAATTATAAAGCAATTAGGGAATAATTGACATCTTTACTATATTGAGTCTTTCAATACATTTTCATAGGATGTATTTCCATTTATTTATATCTTCTTAGATTTCTTTCATCAATGTTACATAGTTTTCAGCAAACAATTTCTGTACATGCTTTCATGAACAGAAAGTATATTAAGATTTCATCTTTTTTGAGTGAAGGCAAATTACATTGCATTTTAATTTATGGTGGTCATATATTTATTACTTGTATATTGTAAAACATTTAATTTTAAAACTTTTATTATGAATTAGGTGAAGGTTTATCCTAATTCATACACATCTTATTTCAATAAATCCATTGCAGTTCCATCATTGTGTGATCACATATTTCGCTTTCTCCCTATGTTTCCTGCTTCTGTTTCTCTTCTTTACTAACCCTCTGAACTTCGTCATTGGGCAAATGCCGCACTTTTGATCTTAAATGGCTGATGATTCGACTACAGGAGTGAGTTCATTTCCAAAGAGCTATGTTCTTAGTCGTCCCATCTGCCTCTTTCCAACAAGTAAGCTTGCTCACTTTTATGATTTGGGGTTTTGTTGCACATATTTCTCCTGATTTATCGGGGGCCTTCAGGGAAGTTGGTGTCGGTAGCCAGGCACCAGCTAGCTCTTCTTGTCTCAGGATGGTGGAGACTGATATTTGTGTGGTTGATTAGTTGACCAGACTAGGGAATTGTTTCCATATATCTGTCCATTTTCATCACTTGTCTTTTCTCTAGATGGGAAGAGACCCGTGGTGGCATTTAATTGGCTGCTCACAAGCTTTTAAGATTCCATTTGTGACTCATCCAAATAGGATGTAGAGCATTGTCCTTGTGAATTGTTATGCTTAACGACTTTGGTGTCATTGAGGAGAAACAGTGAATTTTTACGTAGTATGTATATCTTTTGTCCTACAACATTGACTACTCTGAGCAGGGAATATCGTCTTCAGGGCCTGGTGGGCTAGGATGTGCTCCACCCTCTCTTCCTCTCTCTTCATTTGCTCCTGTGTGCTTTGATCAGACACAGCCCTCTCCTTGCACCATAGCTTCAGGGCTGTCCTTTGACGTGAATTCCTCTGCGGGGAGGGGGGTTGTCCACGAAGTTGGGATTTGGGCCAGTCCCTCCTACCTCTCTACTGGTTCCCTGCTTCATGCTGCTATGTTGCATTCACATCCCAGAACACGGGGTTGAAGTCTGGTCCCCTTTTCCCCGTGGAGATATAAACAATAAGCTCCCCTCGGGTGGGATTAGTGCCCTGTTCCCCGACTACCCATGTCTTTTTCCTTTTATAAGAATATATTGAGGGACGGCAGAGAAGGGGGGAAGGGAGACTCCGGATAGAGCAAGATATGACAAAATAATGATGTATAAATTACAAAGGGCACATGAGGGAGGGGGGAGCGGGAAGGGAAGGGAAAAAAAAAAGAGGACCTGATGCAAAGGGCTTAAATGGAGAGCAAATGCTTTGAGAATGATTGGGGCGGGGAATGTATGGATGTGCTTTATACAATTGATGTATGTATATGTATGGATTGTGATGAGTTGTATGAGCCCCTAATAAAACGTTTAAAAAAAAAAGAATATATTTTAAAGCATTTTCTCTCTGTTGATTTTCTAAGTAACAATTTAATTACATGTATTAGTCATTTTCCTAAAATCATCCATCAGACACTAGGTGTTCAGTCATTTGTCTTTTCCACAGCAATCTCTACTCTTGAATATTTTTATAATGATAATAATGTTTAATCATTAAAATTTGATGGCCTATATCACAGCTGGCCTTTATAATGTGCTTAAATACATCCAGATAAAAGTAAGAGACACTTTTTTTAAAAAGAATGTTTTCTTTTTGACAGATTTTTATTTTAATGTGGGTGAAAGGTTACAGAGCATATTGGTTTTCCATTCAACAATTCATACACTTTTTATTTAGTGACGTTGATTGCACTTTCCACAATGTAATAGTACTCTTCCAAATTCTTATTCTTGTGTTTACCATTTCCAATCATCCTTCGTTCAGATCCTTTCTTGCCTTCTGACCTTTGGCCCTGGGTAAATGCTGCTCTTTTCAACACACAGGTTCCTTCCAAGGAGGAATATGTGCCCGCCCTCTGCTACTGTTATGGGCCGATAAGGTTAGGCCTTATAGACAACCAAGCATTGTTTGCAACCTGGAGGTCACATCAATTTCATATTTGAAGATTAGTCACAAGGATCATAGTCTTGGGCTATTAATTAGTTTCTTTTAGACCAGGAAAGCTGGATATTTTAGTTATATTGAGTTTTGTTCCACATTTTCCCCCCTATTCTATCCAGGACCTTCTAATGTGATTCTTTTCTGAGTGGTCATGAGTAGTAGTTGGGCACCTTCTGATTCTGGCCTCAAAGTCATAGAATCACAGGTTTCAGCGGTCAGTTAGCACTTTGGATTAATTGTCCTGGTAGTCACCTAATCTGGTGTCAATTTAAGGATTAAGAGTGTAGGGATGGAGTCTAGGCTCTCAATCTGGAGGTAGCCAATTAGACTCTGCGTGGGCATGGCCTTCTCCTGAGAATTACCGGAAATCAGGTACTTCCTCTTTGGAGGCAGAAGACACCTCTCTCTCTCTCTGCTACTCCCTGGGAGACATTGCAGAAGACAAGCCACATGGACGCAACCAGACCTCAGAAGCCTGAGAAGCCACAAAGAGACCCCTGCCAGCACTGAGATGCTTACAATGCCACTGGACCCAAAGACTTTCTACCACTGGTTTGTGATTGTCCTGCATTTGGCCTCATTCCATGCGTTTCATGAGTCTGAAGAGGACTTTATAGATTGGTATCAGATTTATGGCCTCGGACTGGACTGGGTTGGGATGTTTTCTCAATGTTCAATTCCTCTCCCTTATATACATATGCGTGTTTATGAATTTGTTTCTCTAGTCTACCCAGACTAACACAATTGTCTTTGAATTTCTTCATACCTTTTTGTTCTAGACTGGGAAAAACCCATAATTGTGCCTTAGGTGGATGGAATCTCACAAGCTTTAAGACCAGAGTTACAAGAACTTTGTCCTGTGCACTGTTGTTGTGAGGTGCCATTGAGTCAATTACAACTCATAGCCATCCTATGTACAACAGGACAAAACACTCGCCAGTCCTGCGCCACTGAGGTAGTTAGTTTATTGTGCCAACCTGGCTGATAAACATATGGGGGGGCGTTAATTGAAGGGTGGAGAGATAAATGGCTGGGTGAGTCTAGCCTTTCTAGTACTTGGATCTCTTGCTTTGTGATGGTTGGACCAAGGTGCAGCTGCCTTAGCCATTCCCTGCTTGAGCTGGCAAGGCTCACTTCCTGTAAGACATCCCTGAGGAGAAGCCACATAGACCTACACTGATGCAGCCCTGGGTGCTGGAGCACCCTTGTGGAGACCCCTGCCAGCACTGAGATGTTTACACATTCACTGACTCAGCTTTCCTTCTGTAGTCGGCATCATTGCGTGCATTTTGTGAGATGGAGGAGAACTTTGTGGATTGGTGTTGGACATATGGGTTAGTGGACTTGTGGGCTTGAGCAGCACTTGGTTGGGATGTTTTTTTGATGTGTGCTTAACCTTTATATAAAACTCTTGAGTTTTTCTTTTGTTTGTTTTAAGAATATACTATTCATTCCCTCTTTTTGCTTTGTAGTTGTTTGCATGTTAACATTACTGATTCTTTATATTTTTTTAGTCTGATAAATTTATTTATTTTTGAGCATTCTTTTTCTCAGTTGGTTCTTGGATGCTGTTGTCTTGTGTGCTAGTAGCAGGTTGTTGTCCTACATTATTGACTCTCTGGCCAAAGATATTCCCTTCACATTTCTCAAAAGGTTTGTTCTGGCTTATATAAAGACCCTGAAAAAAATAAATTAAAAAAAATTTTTTAAAAGACCCGGAATTTCTGTTTATTTGGAAATATTGAATTTTGCCATCATATTTGATGGCTAGATTGTTGGCTATATGAGAAGGCTTCAAACATTCCTGGAAAATAGAACTAAAAATTAATGAGATTTTCTCCTGAAGGGAATACGGTTGCCAGATAACAGGCATGGGACGACTTCCTCAGAAAATACCAGAAAGATGTAAGCAAGAAGAAACCCGTATTCCTGAAAAGCCATAAAAACACATAAAAGTTAAGTACATCTTTCTTTCTGTCTTTTTTAAAGTTAGAGATTAGCAACAATGCTTCCAGCCCCTGTTTCAAAGCACCCACCAATCTCCTCACCGGGTTGGTCCTTGGGATCCCTGTATAGATAGCAGAACTGAGTGGGCAATGTTGTGTAGCTATCTTTAATACCCAAGCAACCCTTTTTGTCATTCAAATACAGTTTTAATTTACCTTGTCCTTCCTTGGCCTCTGTCCCCTGAACAGCAGACACATGCACATATCAACGCTGACAAAGAAACAAGAATCTCCATAGAAACTGTGGGCTTATTATTATTTTTCACTTCAAGTTTTATATTCTTTTTTTAATTTAACCTACATATCTTTAGGACTCTTATGTCTTCTTTGCCTTGGCCCTGCCTCCCTGCCAATACTCACACCAGTCAGACAGACACAGGCAAACCATACCCACATAAACCAGTTTTATTTATTAAAGCAGGCTTTTCTCTTCACCCCTGAGGTCACAGACCCACCCAAAGTGCTGCTGCTCTCGCAAAAGAGATCAATGACCCATAGGGGTGGGAAGGAAAGAGAGGACAAGTCACTAACTAGAAGTAGCCCTGTGTTTACTCTGCTGAAGGAAAAGACCACATGCAATACGAAGGAGATCAGCACTGTGAGGTCAGGCCAAGAAGGAGCCTGCCAGTACAGTGAGTTCAAGGGCAACAAAGGTAACTGCCATCACAAATGCCATCCTGTAATCAAAGTAATAACAATACCTGAAGAGTAGATACTTAGACACTCAAACTGAACAGGAATGGGAAGGAAAATTGGATTATACTCATGAATACATATGTTTGACAGAGGCTATTTCTACATATGTGCCTATGTATATGCACCATAAATATATCCATGAATAAGTGTTCCTCATAGTCTTTCTAGCCTATGTTTGAATCATTGTTGAACTCAGTGGAAATTCATCTTGTTGAGTTTTTCCTCTTTTACACTTAAGCATGGTGTCTGATTCCTGGGATCGGGTCTTCTTGATAGCAGGTCCTACGAATATGAGACAAAGTCTACACATGTGTGCTTTTAAGAATGGCTAATATTCTGGCTGTACTTCTTCTAAGAGAGGCTTGTTCATTATTCTGGCAATCTATGATATACTCAATATTCTTTGGCAACATTTGAATTATGTAATAATTCTTCTATGGTCTTCCCTATATTTATGGACAGAGCACAGCATAAAAATGAAAAACATTTTGAAAATGATGAGGACAACAAATGTACAAATATGCCTGACACAATGGATGTATGTATGGATTGTGGTAAGAGTTGTATGAGCCCCCAAATAAGGTGATTTTTAAAAGAAAGAAAGAAACAAGCAAACAAAAAAGAAAAACAAAAACCCTCTGCCATTCAGGGGATTACACCCCATGCATATTGGAAACAAAACTATGACAACTCCTTGAGGGAACAGGTCACTAGGCTTGAGGCTCAGTATCATCATCTCGGGGGAATCAAGATCAATTGCATGACATAGTCCACAAAGACAATGCTCTACATCCCACCTTGGCAAATTTGGGGTCTCAGAACCTTGTCATGATTCTGATTCATGGTGATCCCGTGTGTATCAAAGTAGAATTGTGGTCCATGGGGTCGTCAGTGGCTGTTTTTTCCAAAAGATCACTAGGACATTCTTCTGAGGTGCTTCTGGGTGGATTTGCACTACCATCTTTTCAGTGAGTAGCTTAGTACTTCTCCTATCTGAGAATAAAATAAGTTGTATCCAACGTCAAGCACACCCAATTTCCATCTAGCTGTGAGATCAAATAAATTCACCCACTTTGATCTTAATTTTTATTAAAAAAACTCAATGTCATTGAGTCAATGCTGACTCATAGTAACCCCTGTGGGTTTCTGAGATTGCAACTGTTTATGAGGGTACAAAGTCCAGTCTTTCTCCCATGGAGCTGCTGGTTGTTTTGAACTGCCGACCATGCAGATTGCAGCCCAGCTCCTAACCACTACACCAAACAAAGATCTTTGATCTCAATAGTGAGCAATATAAATTTCCTTAACCAATTTTTAAACATGAGTCAGTTCTGAAGTAAGTGAAACTTCAGAGAAAACTTAAAACATTGACTCAGTTTCTCTAGAATAACTACAACGTGGGAAGGAGATTCTGAGAACCTTCAACTCCCATGCTGCTACCCTATTAAGGCTAGAATCAAGCTTCAGATTTTCAGGGTCCTCATGTATACACCCAGGAAATCTTTAGGATTTTAATGATGACAAAGAAAAAAAAATCATTTCCTCCTTGGAGGCGGAAGACACCTCTCTCTCTCTCTGCTACTCTCTGAGAGACATTTGCAGAAGACAAGCCACATGGATGGAACCAGACCTCGGAAGTCAGAGAAGCCACAGAGAGACCCCTGCCAGCACTGAGATGTTTCCAGCGCTACTGGACCCAAAGACTTTCTACCCACTGGTTTGTGATCGTCCTGCATTTGGCTTCATTGCATGTGTTTCGTGAGTCTGAAGAGGATTTTGTAGATTGGTATCAGACATATGGTCTCATATCAGACTTATGGCCTTGGACTGGACTGGGTTGGGATGTTTTCTCAATGTTCAATTCCTCTTGTACACAAACCTCTCCCTTATTTAAAAAAGAAAGAAAGAAAGAAAAACTCAATCTAAAGGAAAGCCTTTAACAATATTCAACCTAAAGTGTTTTATTTGGTTTGTTTGTTTTTGCTTTTTAACAACATGCTCTTGTATGATTGAGACCAACCTTGATTCTGGGGAGCCAGTGTAATATTCAAACATTTGAAGGTCATTTGAGGAGAGCCTACCCCGGGAGCCTGTCACTGGCAGATTTCCATCAAACTTCAGAAAATAGAGGGAGTGGGAGCAGAGGCTGCTTTGTGTAATAAAATCTGCATAGTTTATTACCACGCCCACATGACTACCATTTTGCCATCTTAACCTGCCCCCAATCCTCAGCATTACATCTGCAGTATCTAAATAAGAATGCACATGAATGATCATTATTACCTTTGCGTTTCTTCCCACGGGCCATAAAGGAAAGTAGAAAGATGGTAATAGCCTTTAGTCTTTCATTAAAGTCGGATGACCTTTTAAGTTACAGGAACGTGGCCTTACATAAATTGCCTGCAAGCTCCGTTGACAGCGACGATGACAGAGTTAAGCTGTAAAAATGGCCCGTGTTAAGGGCAGCCTCTCAAGTTGAGAATTACACTTGAGAATGATTGTGGAGACACCTTCAATAATGACAGGCAGGCAGGACCCCTCCAAATGTGAACGCTGTATGGGCAGCACACAATGGCTGGAGTTAAGAGCTATTCCTGATGACGACTATTCCCTCATTAGCCCAAGTTTCCTCCGAGAGAAAAATCTAAAGGCTTCCCTTTAGGTTGAAAACTTAAGATTCGAAATAATTGAAACCACAAAGACTTCCTGAGAGAGTTCACCAGGAATCCAGCGGTGCACTTTGATTTGCACTCCTGTTTTATTTATTAAACGTTTATTATCCATTTGCTAAGTTTGTGGCATTGACAATACAGAGATGAAGCTATCCTCATATTTCTTGACTCAGCATGCAACATGGAAGAGAACATAGAGAATTAGAATCTTCTGTGAGAAAGATCCAGAGAGAACAGCTCAAGCACCAGGGACACAGGGAAGGTACCCTTGGCGTGGAGATCTAGGAGTAGAGCTGATAGGTTAAGGCACTGAAATGATATTTCATCAGTAATACAACTCAATTGAAATATTCAGTTGAAATGATATCTTATCAGTAATACAATTCACTTGATATATTTTAATCAAAAAAGAGTCTGAACAGTGCCCAGGCAGCAGTCTGAAGCAATGATTGAGCCTGAGGTCTGATGAAGTGGAAATGAGGAACTCAGAAAGTTATTGCAATTCTCTTTGTGATACAATGAACACATGGATTTGGGGTGGGCCATTAAACATTTAAAGGATGATTTGGATTTAAGAAGTATCTAGGAGCTGTAATCAGAAAATTGAGAAAGAAAGAACTTTTGGTAAGGGTGATGAGATATGCATGTTAGTGCTAATCACCAAGAGCTTGTGAGTCAGATATGAAAAGGAGGGCAGGAAAGTGATTGAGGTATGGAATATTAGCCAGTGAATATGTAGAGGGATGTGAGTGACAGACACCTAGCCATATATACATGGATTTAAGAGAGACCTGCGTGGCATGAGAGGTGTGATTGCACCCCCCAAACAGAGAGGGGTGCTGGCACATCGAGCATGGAGTCATTTGTCTCTAACTGCTATGTTAAAAAATAAGTGGTAAAACCTGCATAAGATAAGAAAGAAACACATACCATAAGTGCAACTTAAGCAACCAAACATAACGGTTTTGTAAAATCATGAACACAACTTCATTATAATATAAACTTTACAGAAAATTACATTTCCATTTTAAAAAAGGCAAAAACTTCAACACATAGAGAGTTGAGTTTTGCCAGAATATTTTTTGATTACTTTGGAATTGACATCTACAACTCTGGGAGTTTAATGCTGTATTATAAACTCCATATTTCTTAACTTTCATTACTATTCTTTCAGAAGCATTTGTGTGGATCCTAATGAACTGGATAACATTGTGAAGAATGTGAATTTAAGAACACTTAATTGTGCTTACACAGAACCTATACATAAACCAAGAGGCAGTCATTAAAACAGAACAAGTAGTTGCCGAGTGGTTAAAAAGATGGACAGGTGTGTGTCAGGGATGTATGTTCTAACTCTACCTATTCAATCTATACACTGACTAAGTGCATACTTTAAAAATGTGAAGAATTAGGCATCAAGATTAGAAGAAGATACATTAATAAGTTGTACCATACAGAAGAAACATCCTTGTTTATTAAAAGTAAAGAGGATTTGAAGCATTTATGAATGAATATCAGGGACTTTAGTCTTCAGTATGGATTACAACTCAATAGGGGAAAAATTAAATCCTCACAACTGACCAATAAACAACATCATGCTAAATGGAGAGAAGATTACATTTTCAAGGATCTCATTTTATTTAGGTCCACAATCAGTGCCCAGAGAGGCCGTCAAGCAATCAAATGATCGCTGGTATATTTACTAGTCCTAAGGAGTCTAAAAAATGCTGAAGAGAAAAGAGGTCACTTTGAGGACTAAGATGTGCCTGACAAAAGTTGTGGCATATCAACGGTCTCATATCCATATGAAAGCTGTACATCAGAAAAGGAAGACACAGAACAATGCACGTATCAGAACTATGATGTCAATAAAGGATATTGACTATGCCATAAGTTTTGAGCAGAATGAACAGATTTGTCTTGCAAGAAGTACAACCAGAATGCTCTGCAAAAGTGAGAATGGTAAGATTTCACCTCTCCTACTTTGGACAGGCTCTCAGCAGGGACCAGTCCCGGGAGCAGGACCTAGTGCTTGATCAAGTACAGGATCAGGGAAGAAGACCCTCAGTCTTCTGACCCTCAGTGGACTGACACAGGGGCAACAACAACGGGTTCAAACATAGTAACATTTGTGAGAACGTCACAGGATCAGACGGTGCTGTGTTCTGTTGTACACAGAGTTGGTATTGACCAGAGCAGTATACATTTTTAAAATTTTACACAGGAACTTAATAATAATAACCATTGTAAGTGATTCTGAACTACCTTTTCAAAATGGCTGCCCATTAATTTACATTCTCAGCAGCCAAGATAGCCAATGTCTAGTCTAGCTATTGTGATTCCTTATTTTTGAACAAGTCACTTCTCCTTCAGGGTTATGTTGATCATTTCATGATTGACAGATACATTACTATTTGTCTTACTAGGAAGAATTTCAGTCTTAAGGCTCCATTTGCCAGGAGCCATGGTGGTATAATGATGATCTATTGAGCTACTGATTGCCCGGGCAGCAGTTCCAAACGACTAGCCACTCTGTGAGACCAAGATGGGGTTTTCTACTCCTTTAAAGAGGTCCAGTCTCAGAAACTCCCAGAGGCAGTTCTCCTAAGTCCTGTATGGTCACTCTGAGTCGGTGAGGCTCCATTTCAGTATATTGATATGCACTGGAGAGAAAGAGGGATGTTCCCGCAGAAGGGCCGGGGGCTTGGGGGATTCAGGAACTTTGCTGGAAGCAGAAAGGGTGAGGAATAGTTGAGCCGTTTGATCAGTGTCTGTGAATAAGTGGTTCCCCTTGGTCAGGTATTGGGGCCGGGGGAGGGCGGTAGCTGAAATTTGTTAATGCTCTGCAGTGCCTTGAAGGCAAGGAGGTTGAGTGGAATGGGAGGCTGTGAAGAAGCTTCTCTGGTTGGTCCTGGGCTGAGTGGGTGTGAATGGGTGGGGCTCATACCTTCTGAAACGCAGGATTCTTGAGTCGAAGAAGGAATAAGGAGGAAGTAGAAGGCCCGTGCGGATTTTATTTGGATGGCCTGTGGGTGAGAAATTGGAGATTGAGTTGGCTCAGGGGCCAGGTTATCGCTCTGAGATGCTTGATGTAGTATAGGGTGATGAGAGATCTAAATGAGGTATTAGCTGAAAGGTAGTGGTACATCTAATTTAGAGATTATAGATGAGGTCAAGAATACATACACACACATCCATATAGAAGAAGAAGAACCAACAAGTGGGAAAGTACTGATTAAGAAGGGATTATAAGAATAGTACAAAACTTTGTAAAAAAGGGAGGAAAATAAAAGGAGAAAACAACCAAGAAAAAAGAAAAAGAGGGGTGGGGGAGAAGCACTGGGGTCTAAACTCTGTCCTGGGAGAAATCGAGACAGTGCAGGGCAAAGGTCTTTTCAGCACCGGCGGCAGTGCCTGGAGTGGGTGGTTCTGCCCCTTTCCGAGGTTTAACTTGGCAGAGTACATTTGTGCTTTAGGCTTTGGGTGGCTGAGATAGCGAAAAAGAGTGCATTTCTAGTACATAGAGGCTAATTGTCGCTGACTATCTTAAAAGAATAGTCCCCAGGTGGCTCAGAAGGGGGCTGGTAGGGTTCACTGTTTTCTTATAATGATGGTCTCCAAGAGCAGAGAGGGGAGAGGAAGCTGTATCACGCCCTTTCCTAGAGGACTAGAGGGGAGGGAAGAGCAGGAGTCCTCTCAGAGAACAGGCTGGTGCTCTGGAGTGGACTAATTAGTGTGAGGGCTGAGAGAGGGCATCATGAGACTGCCCGCGTGAAGAGCTCAGTTGGCTGGTGCTTCAGCCATGACGTGCAGCAGTTGCCAGCACCTTTTGAGCTTAGTGCTTTTAGCTCCTTGGTGCGCGAGCACTCACTGCCTGAGAGTCAGGAGGATGCTACGCTGCAGGGGGTTCACCAGTCCGAAAATGAGAATTACGATCTCAGGCTATCTGACATGGAGGTACAGAAGGAAGGAGCCTGTGATATAACTAATTGTATGATTCCATTGAGCTAGCAGTAAACCAGGACAGCAGGGTATCATAAGATTCGAGGGAAGAAAATTATTCAAGACAGTTGGGTCAACAGTATCAAATTTGTATGGAAACCAGTGGACACTTTTGATCTCATTTGTTTTGAACATCAAATCCAAGAATCAAGTGTATAGAAATAAAAAGGTATTTTGTTGATATTTTAATATAAATATTATTTTTAAGTTATCAAAACTCATTGGCCCCCCAGCCAGTCCTGGGGTTTTGGGACTCGGCTCAAGGGGAGTCTCTCTGGGACATGGGGGGTACAGTGAATGGTATGACCCTTTGCTGGGCATGTCTACACAGGAGGGTATGCTGGGCCCCTCTAGGGTTTCCAGTATGGGCTCCAATACATTTCTTCCCTTTTGCTTAAAAAAAAACAACAACAACTCATTGCCATCAAGTCAATTATGACTCCCAGTGACCCAGTAGGATATGCTAGAGCTTTCTCTGTGGGTTTTGGGACTGTAACTCTTTAAAGGAGTAGAAAGCCTCATCTTTCTCCCATAGTGCAGCTCGTGGTTTTGAACTGCTGACCTTGTGATTAGCAGCCCAATGCATAATCATTAGGCCACTAGGGAAAATTATAGGTGGTGTGGTAAAGTGGGATTTCTTAATATGTGTTGTGTTAGGCTGGATTTCTAGAGAAACAAAATCTGTGATATTCATATATGCATAAGAAAGGATTTTATGTCAAAAAAAGTAACTTTATACCAAGAAGACATCCCAACCCAATCCAACTCAAGTAATACGTCCAATGCTAGCTGGAGGCCTCTCCAGATTCGTATAGATACAGGTAAAATAGAATACAGAGAGAACACAGACTAGTGGATGCAGCGTCACATGGATCCAAAGTTGATGGGACAGCAAATACAGAATTCTAGCAAGAAAGCAATGTGGAGGGCCTAAGAGAGAGAAGTTCTCACTATCTGTGTTAGGCCAGGTAGACTAGAGAAACAAATCCAGAGACACTTACCTATGTGTAAGAGAGAGCTTTAGATCAAAGAATGATTGCATATTGAGAAAACATCCCAGCCCAATTCAGATCAAGTCATAAATCTGATATTAGCCCATATGTCCGACACTAGTCTATAAATTCATCTTCAGACTCATGCAACACATGCAATGATGCCAAATGCAGGAAGATCCCAAGGCGGGGGTTAAAAAGTCTTTTGGATCCAATGGTGGTGGAAGCATCTCAGCTTTGGAGCTGGTCTCCATGTGGCTCCTCCAGCTCTCTGAGTATCTCAACCACAGGAAAGTGAAGCAGAGAAAGAGTATGGCCCACATCCAGGGAGGGAGAGAGTGAGTTTCCAGAATCCTCATGAGAAAGTCACAAGGAGGCATTATCAGGCTGTGACCTGATTGACAGGCTAGACTCCACTCCAAGACTTATTTATCAAGTTGACATAAAATTATGTAATACTACACAATCTCTCTTATAGAAATGGTCACACCCCCAAGGAGGCATCATCAGGCTGATTGATAGGTTGGAGTCCACCCCTACACTTTCACACAGATTAAAGCTGACATAAAATCTAACTGCCACAGTATGCCCCTTGTCATCTTGACCCCTGTCCACAACTCTTTAACCTACATAATCTCTAAACACAGACAATAATAAAATCATATTTGTGACTAACAGTATATAATGAAAAGACAAAGAACCAAAAATATACCAGCCCCATTTAAATCTTATATTCCATATACAAACAAAACAAAATTATATATTTTAAAGATCATTTTATTAGGGGCTTGTACAAGTCTTATCACCATCCATCCATCCATCCATCCATCCATCCATCCATCCATCGTGTCAAGGACATTTGTATATTTGTTGCTCTCATTCTTCTCAAAATATTTGCTTTCTATTTGAGTTCTTGCTATCAGCTCCTCATTTTCCCCCTCCCTCCCTGCTCCCCACTCCCTCATGAACCCTTGATAAATTGTACATTATTTTTATTTTGTCATATCTTACACGATCTGACATCACCCTTCACCCAATTTTCTGTTGTTCATCCCCCAGGGAGGAGGTTATATGTAGATCCCTGTAATCAGTTCCCTTTTCTACCCCGCCCTCCTTCCACCATCCCGGTATCACCACTCTCACCACTGGTCCTGAAGGGATCATCTGTCCACATAATATCTGTCCACAATGGACACTACACAATCTACCCTCTTCAATTCAAGTATCCACTTAATCTAAAAACAACAAGACCCACTATCACCACAGTCCAATCAAACAAACAAACAAAACCTATTACTACCATGTATGATCTAATCCATCCTAAATCCCGGATTAGCAACCATTGCATCTTTTGCCTCACCCGCAGTCATTTGAGTATGGTTGATGAGAAAGATGCATTTTTTCAAACAATTTATTAGGGGCTCATACAATTCTTATCACAGTTCATACATATACATACATCAATTGTGTAAAGCACATCCATACATTCCCTGCCCCAATCATTCTCAAGGCATTTGCTCTCCACTTAAGCCCCTTGCATCAGGTCATCTTTTTTTTTCCCCTCCCTCCCCTTTCCCCCCTCCCTCGTGTGCCCTTGGTAATTTATACATCGTTATTTTGTCATATCTTGCCCTATCCGGAGTCTCCCTTCCCCCCTTCTCTGTTGTCCCTCTCCCAGGGAAGAGGTCACATGTGGATCCTTGTAATCAGTTCCCCCTTTCCAACCCACTCACCCTCCACTCTCCTAGCATCGTCCCTCACACCCTTGGTCCTGAAGGTATCATCCACCCTGGATTCCCTGTACCTCCAGCCCTCATATGTACCAGTGTACAGCCTCTGTCCTATCCAGGCCTGCAAGGTAGAATTCGGATCATGGTAGTTGGGGGGAGGAAGTATCCAGGATCTGGGGGAAAGCTGTGTTCTTCATCGGTACTACCTCGTACCCTAATTAACCCATCTCCTCTCCTAAACGCCTCTATGAGGGGATCTCCATTGGCCGACACTTGGGCCTTGGGTCTCCACTCTGCACTTCCCCTTTCATTTAATATGGTACATATATACATATACATATACACGTATATACACATACATACACACACTTATATCGTTGTGTTTTTTTTTTTTTGCATGATGCCTTATACCTGGTCCCTTGGCACCTCGTGATCACACTGGCCGGTGTGCTTCTTCCATGTGGGCTTTTTTGCTTCTGAGCTAGATGGCTGCTTGTTCACCTTCAAGCCTTTAAGACCCCAGACACTATCTCTTTTGATAGCCGGGCACCATCAGCTTTCTTCACCACATTTGCTTATGCACTCATTTGTCTTCAGCGATCCTATCATGGAGGTGTGCAGTCAATGATATGATTTTTTGTTCTTTGATGCCTGGTAACTGATCCCTTTGGGACCACTCGATCACACAGGCTGGTGTGTTCTTCCATGTGGACTTTGTTGCTTCTGAGCTAGATGGCCGCTTGTTTATCTTCAAGCCTTTAAGACCCCAGTCACTATCTCTTTTGATAGCCGGGCACCATCAGCTTTCTTCACCACATTTACTTGTTCACCCACTTTGGCTTCAGCCGTTGTGTCGGGAGAGTGAGCATCATAGAGTTCCAATTTAATAAAAGAAGGTATTCATGCATTGAGGGAGTGTTAGAGTAGAGGCCCAAGGTCCTTCCGCCACCTTAATACTTGACCTATAAATATAGACACATAGATCTATTTCCCCATCCTCCTATATATATTTGCATGTACATGTCTTTGTCTAGACCTCCATGAATGCCCTTTGACTCCTAGCTCTTTCCTCCATCTCCCTTGACTTTCCTCCTGCCCTACTACCATGCTTCATCGCCACCTGGGTTAGAGTATACCTCTTCTCTAAGCAACCTTACCTTTGATCCTTTCCCACCAGGCCTGCCACTCCCCCTTCTCTACCATTTGGGGTCCCATGTTTTTCCCTTGTCCCTGGGTTTGTTAACACCACTTCCTTACCCCCCCTACCCCCCTACCCCAAGTCCCCCCGGAACTGTCGGTCCCGTTGTTTTTCCTCCAGATAGTTCATCCAGCCTGTCCTATTCAGACAGTCCTGTGGAGTCACTAACATGCACGAAAACAAGACAGAGGAAAACAAAGCAACAGTATACAACCAGACAACAAAACAACAAAAACAAACCACTGACAAAGAACAGAACAAAACAGTTCACAAGAGAAAAGCTTGTAGTTAGTTCAGGGATCGTTTGCTGGCCCTTAGGAGCGTTTTCCAGTCCAGTCTGTTGGGGTACCACGCCCTGGCCCCAAAGTCCACTTTCAGCATTCCCTGGGGACCTTGCCACTCCATTCCCTTGCTGTTCCGCTGCACTCCTCCAGTGATTTGCCTCGGTGTGGTGGGATCAGCTCAGGTGCAATTCCCACACTGTGTCTCCGGTGCTGTCCCCTGTATCGCCCTTAGTCACTGAGGGGCATCATGTCTCATAGTAGGGCCAGCCATGTTGTTCTCTCTGTGGACTGGCTGCTCTACTCAGGAACATCATCATCACGGCCTGGTGGGTCAGGCTGTGCTCCACTCTCTCCTCCTGCCCCTTCATCTGTTCCCGTGTGCTCTGATCAGATATGTCCATCTCCCGGAGCTGCAGAGTCAATGTCGTCCTTTGGAACAAATTCTTTTCGGGGGAGGGGCAGGAATCCACTTAATTTATGGTGCTGGGGCCAGCCTCCCAAACCTCTCCACTGGTTCCCTCCTCCATGCCGGGATATTGCATTCACACCTTGCGACACTGGGTTGAAATCTGGTCCCATTTTCCCTGTGGAGATATAAACAATACCCTCCCCTTGGGTGGATTAATGCCCCATGACCCCACTATCCTTTTCTTCCTTGTATTCATCCTTTTGTTTTCCTTTCCCCACCTCCTCCACCATTGTCTACCATGTACATCCCTGGTTTTGGTCTGGTCTCTTCCATACTACACCGTCTTCACCCCTAAAATGTTTGTATACAGTAGCTTTTTTCCCTATGCCACTTTTGCTTTAAAAAAATTTTTTTTTAATTCTTACCTCAGCGGACTCATGTTGTACTTGTCCTTTTGTGCCTGACTTACTTCGCTTAGCATGATTTCCTCCAGTTCTTCCCATGCTGCTATGTGCCTCATACGTTCATCACTGCTTTTTAGTGATGCGTAGTATTCCATTGTATGTATATACCACAGTTTTTTAATCCAATCGTCAGTTGATGGAAATTTGGGTTGCTTCCAACTCCTTGCAATTGTGAATTGTGCCGCAATGAACATTGGAGCACAGATGTCTGGTCTTGGTTTGTTTCTTGCCTCTTCTAGGTATATGCCCAGTAGGGGGATTGCTGGGTCATATGGTAACTCTATTTCCAGAAAGATGCATTTTTATGTCTTCATTCTTTTGCTATGGTCTCTTTTTGACCAAGATTTTTCTTATATTGATTTTTTAGATCTTCCAAGTACTAGTTTAAATGCCACGTTCTCAATGAAGCCTTCACTTATTTCCTTTAATTGGCAAAAGAGTTCTTTATAGACTTCCACAATATTATCTGAACAGCAGTTTTCCTTTTTCATTCTGTTTTGCATATTCTAGGATGATGAAGAATACTAATACCTTGAAAGCATCCGCATCAAGAAGTGTTCTTAAGTATTTTAAATCTAGAAAATGTTGCCCACTGCTTTCTGTGTTTGAAATTCCCTCCTTTATAAACATGCTGAAGATTCTGAAAGGACCTGGAATAAGGAAATGTGTTATCCTTAATCGACCTAATTTTACCATTCTGCCCTGTTTACCTACTGTTGTCTTACAGGACACCTTTGCCCTAGATAATATCTCTTCTATCGATACATTTCCTTATGCACGGCAGGCACTTGATGATTGCTGGATGTCTGTGCATTCCCCCTGCATATTAAGGCAGAGCAAACTCAAACAACATCTTGGTGATGTGTTCCTCTAGGCAACTTTGTTAGAATTTTAACCAGGCCACCAGGAGGTAACTTGAATAAATTATTGAACTACCACTAGGGGGAATTGATTGAGAAATTAGAACTGCTCGAGTTCACTATTAGGGAGAGAAGTGTAGAAAAAGAAACTCCATCATAGGATTTAAATGGAACAATTTTAAGCTCTTTAAAATATTATCATGGATTTGATGGAAAAAGACTTAAGAATGATCAGAAGCCCAATATTCAAAGTAAGCCCTAGAGCATTAGTTACATCGGATAGAGCATTGAAGAATTGGCCCTTTCAGAGAACATCTAACCTGTACCCACTTGTATCTGTGCATGGTTCCCCCGGTCTTGATTAGCATCTACCCCGTTCCTGTGTACAGCTGGCTCCTCTATGGCTTTAACTGTCCTGCGTTGTGAGTTGAGGAGCCCAGGATTTTAGCGTGGTGAGCTCCACTGATAACTGCTGACCAAGGCCAGCAGTTCAATCCCCCTCTTCCCAGCCACTCAGTGGAATAAAAATGTCATTGTTTGCTTTTGGAAAATAACAGCATTGCAATTCTCAGGGCAGTTCTCTGCCCTCTAAGGTCAATATAGTCAAAATTGACTAAGTGACAATGCTTTTTTTGGTGAATGTGTGTGATATAGCTCTGTCTTCTAGAGCAGTCATGAAAAATACTTTTTTTCTTTTCCTGAGATTTATTGAGTAGCTCAGTGGCCACTTTCATTTAATAGAGCCCTCAGCATTGAAATGTGCAGAAATCCAAAAATGCTATCAGTGTCACCAAGAGCATTTAGAAACAGTAATAATCAAGCGGTTCCAAGCAACTAACAACACAACAAAAGGGGGAAAATGACATAAATGCTGCAATTTATTTTGTGATATGTCTTCCAAAGAACATCTGTGTAAACAAAGCAGCATTAGACATCCCCTGTGCCCTGCCGTATTGGAGCCGGCAGCACTGTCATTGTCCATTAGTCAATCTTAAGTGATGTTCCTAGCATACTTGGTTCCACCATGATGATGTATTTTGTGCTATTTTGGCCAATTGTGATCATTATTTTTTCTTTTTAAGTTGTAAAAACAAACAGATATCAGTGTTTAAAAATAAAATCTTTCTACGCCTCAAATTAAAATTCTTTAAGCAAAACACGATTTATTAGCATTAGAGAAAACTAACAGCTGACTCTGTCAGCAAATTGAGTCTGACTTATCGATACCCTCTCTAGGACAGAGTAGAACTACCTGCCCTTGTGGGTTTCTGAAACTGTAACTCTTTTAAGGTATAGACAGTCTCATCTTTCTCCCGCAACGTTTCTGGTGGTTTTGAACTTCTATTCTTGCGTGTAGCAGCCCAATGCATAACTGCTATGCTACCAGGGCTCTTCGGGACTAATTTCTCAATAATACCTGAAGAGGAAATTGATTTAGTTTCTGCTTCTATTACAAAAAGTCTTTTCCTTACAATTGAGAAGTTATTTCATCCTGAAATTATTGACTGGAATTGCTACATTGTGGGGAGCATAGAAGATCAACTATCGATCTAAGGATTGCTATATTCCCAATGATAAATAGAGAAAAGACTGAAGTTGTTAAAAATTTCATCTTGCTTGGATCCACGATCAATGCTTATGCAAGCAACAGTCAAGAGATCACACAGCACATTGCATTGAGTAAATCTGCTGCACAAAGCTCTTTAAAGCGCTGCAGAGCGATGATGTTACCTTGCGGACTGAAGTGCATCTGACCCAAGCCATGGTATTTTCTTTTTTAAACATTCCACTAGGGACTCACACAACTCTCATCACAATCCACACATACATCAGCTGTGCAAAGCACATCCGTACACTCCCTGCCCTCATCATTTTCAAAGCATCTGCTCTCCACTTAAGCCCCCTGCACCAGGTCCTTCTTCCCTCTCCCCATCCCCGTTCCCCCTCCCCCACGAGCCCCCGATAATCTATGTTATTATTTTGCCATATCTTGCCTTGTCCGGCGTCCCCCCCCACTCGTCCACCATCTGTCCCCCAGGGAGGAGGCCACATGCAGATCCCTGCAATCGGCTCCCCCGCTCCTACCCACTCTCCCTCTACTCTCCCAGTATCGCCACTCACACCCCTGGTCCTGAAGGTATCATTCGCCTTGGACTCCCTGTTCCTCCAGCCCCCATCTGCACCAGTGTACATCCTCTGCTCCATCCAGATTTGCAAGGCAGAATTCGGATCATGATAGTTGGGGAGAAGGAAGCATTTAGGAACTGGAGGAAAGCTGTATTCTTCATCGGTGCTACATCGCACCCTGACAGACTCATCTCCTCCCCTAGACCCCTCTGTGAGGGGATCTCAGTGGCTGACAAATGGGCTTTGGGTCTCCACTCTGCACTTCCACCTTCATTCACTATGGTAAGATTTTTTTTTTCCTGATGATGCCTTATACCTAATCCTTTTGACACCTCGCGATCACACAGCCTGGTGTGCTTCTTCCATGTGGGTTTTGCTGCTTCCGAGCTAGATGGCCGCTTGTCTACCCCCAAGCCTTTAAGACCCCAGACGCTTTCTTTTTTGATAGCCGGGCACCATCAGCTCTCCTTGCCACATTTGCCTATGCACCCGTTTGTCCTCAGCGATTGTATCATGGAGGGATGCACCCAATGATATGTTTGGTTTTTTTTCTTTGATGCCTGATAACGGATCCCTTCGGAACCATGTGATCACACAGGCTGGTGTGTTCTTCCATGTGGGCTTTGTTGCTTCTGAGCTAGATGATCACTTGTCTATTTTCAAGCCTTTAAGACCCCAGACACTATCTCTTTGATAGCCGGGCACCATCAGCTTTCTTCACCACATTTGCTCATTCACCTACTTTGTCTTCGGCGGTTGTGCCAGGGAGGGTGAGCATCATAGAGTGCCAATTTAATAGAAGAAAGTATTCATGCATTGAGGGAGTACTTGAGTAGAGGCCCAATGTCCTTCTGCCACCTTAATACTATACCTATAAATATAGGCACATAGATCTATTTCCCCATCCGTATATATTTGCATATGTACATGTCATTGTCTAGACCTCTATAAATGCCCATTTGCCTCCTAGCTCCTTCCCCTATTTCCCTTGACTTCCCTCCTGTCCCACCATCATGCTCTGTCCCTACCCGGGTTCCAGCTATACCTCTTCATTACATTACCCCTGATCATTCCCCACCAGGCCTGCCACACCCACCTCACCACACCAACCACCACCATAACCTGGACCACTTGTTCCCTTGTCCCTGGGCTTGCCAACACCACTTCCTTTCCCCCCACCTACCCCCATCCCATGTCCCCCCAGAACTGTTGGTCCTGCTGTTCTTCCTCCAGATTGTTCATCCAGCCTATTTTATTTAGGCAGACCTGCGGAGACAACAACATGCACAAAAACAAGACAGAGCATGGCATTTTCAATTGCCTCATATGCATGTGGAAGTGGCAGCACCAGAAACGCTCTACTTTGTTCACCTCCCTTCAGGGCCTTCCTCCACACACAGCACACCCAGGCTTACTCCTGCATTGGGGCCCTTTCTTTGTTCCAACGGTCCAGGGCGTCAGGAATTGATGAGAGCACTCTGACGGCTCTTGGAAGCATTGGTCTGTGCTTTCTGAATGCTTTGCTGAGCCCCATAGTCTCCCTCCCAAGTCTATCTGTTGGTCTCTGTCCATTGGCATTCCAAGAGACTGGCCACCACAGGCCATTTCTCCACACCAATCCTGCAGGCAACCCTGGTTTCGGAGTTTTGTGGGTAAGCCTGTCCCCTCCAGATTCCCTCTCGACACAGTCTCCTCCTCTGTCAAGTGCCTGACACAGACTTCCTGTCCATACTGGGAGCAGGACACCCTTCCCATTGAGAGGCTCTTTGAAGTCATTCTTTCTACAACCCTAGCAACAAAATTAGAAGGTAAGACACCTTGGTTCCCCTTAGCCTCCTTAAAGAACATATCTAGTCCCCTGCCATTCCATCCTTCCGTTGTACCCCAGGCCCCACAAACCCTCTTAAGTTAAAAATAACCCAAAATTGACTTATGCTGACTAATTTGCTTTCCTAGAAAACTGCCGTGGGAAGTTCAGCCAATGCTTCCTGGGTTCCCCTCTGTGGACTCTTCTTTTCGTTTGTTTATACCTGTATTTTTAGCCTCCCCTTTCTCTGTGCTATCTCCTTTAGCAGCAATATTTACTTCCTATACTGTTACAACATTAGTAGTTCAGAACTGTTACTTCTCCAGAATGAGCCTTGATACAATGCAGCGCGTCAGCTTGGTAAAGCCCTGCAAAGGTATCCAGCGATGACACCGCTGCAGCCCCTGGAGTGACTAACTCAGTCGTGGCTTCAAAGAATCGTTCCCTACTATACTCCAGTGTAGGCCATGTTTTCCACCTTCTACTTGCTATTCCTCTTATAAGCTTCCTCCCAGCTGTGCAAGGAGCCAATTAATATCGTAAACAAAATCTGGTGCACAGTACATACACACACACTGAAAAACCTATCTCAGCATTGCTGGACTTTCCTCCCATTTTTCCCAGCCCAAACCATGGTAACCCCAATTCCTTTATTTGTGTGGCCTGGGGGCCCAGCATATCCTTCCCAAACATATGAACTGGAAACATATTCTTAGCCCAAATCTTAGCCAAATACAAGAAATTCATTCAACAAAAGAAACTGCTCTGTGCTTAGAGGCCTCTCACAGACCAAACCTGCTTGTTATCTCAAGCCCCCTGTGCATCAACCAGTGGAGCTTAGGGCATCTATGTAGGGGCCCTCCACCCCACACCCACCATTTATCTTGCCCTGCTTGCTGGCCACCTTACAAAACCCAAATACAAAAGGCAAAAGGAGTTTAAAAAATTATTGCTATCGCCGGGCCTACGAGGGAAATTCCCTATTTTAGGGGGTCTAAGAGAAAACCCAAGGTGCCATTAGTCTGTTGATGCAATTTTATGACTGTGTTTTTCAGTTTTGAGAGTATTTCTTGGACAACTCCTGATTTATTGTATTTTAGGTCTAATCATGACACTGGTGAACAGGACAATTACACCACAATTGCAGCTCCTACTTCAAGACTAAGCCTGAAACATTCTCCTACTTCAGTCCCAGTAACTCAGGTAGCAAGTAGCCCAACGGTGCCCAAACTCAGTCAGAAGCAGCCAGATTGACATTGACATCTCTTTTCCTTTCATACTTCTTGTTATCTGGGAATGAAGGGAGAATGACTCACTGAAGGAACCTCCCTCACCCCTCTGAATTTTCTTGTGCAAAATGTACAAATACCCACCTGAAGAAGCCTCTTGTTCAGTAATCTGCCACCCACCTGCGCATGGACCTGATTCCTGGAATTAGCCAAACCACAATACATTTCTCTCTATTTCTTCTCTCTCTCTCTCTCTCTCTCTCTCTCTCTCTCTCTCTCTCTCTCTCTCTCTCTCCGAGAGAGAGAGAGAGAGAGAGAGAGAGAGAGAGAGAAAGCAAGACAGTGGCTGATTGGTTCATTGCCTTAGGTGAAAATTTATAGAGCAAATTGTTTTTCGATTCAAAAGTTTATACATTTTTGTGTGACTTTGATTGCAGTCCTTCTTCTTGTTTCCTTTTCCTCTGTTTACCATTTTATTTTGTCCTTCTTTTCTTTTTCTTTCTTTCTTTTAAAAACATTTTTCTTAAGAGGACCCGATGCAAAGGGCTTCAGTGGAGAGCAAGTGCTTTGAAACTGATGAGGGTAAAGAATGTACAGATGTACTTTAAACAATGTATGTATGGATTGTGATAAGAGTTGTATGAGTCCCTAATAGAATGTTTAAAAAAACACTGATAACAAAATCAAACAAAAAAACATTTTTCTTGGCACCTAACTTAAATATCATAAAATTTAATAGTATATTATGCTATTGTTCAATCTTATCAAGAAGAACTATACAATCATTATGACATTCTATTTTAGAACATCCCCCCTCCATGATTAAATTACCTTTAAAATGAGTTGCATAATTACAATCAGTTCTAGTGCTCTCTCCCCATCCTCCCTTCACTGTCTACTCCCCAGGTCCCCTCACCCTCCCGATTTCCCACCCCCGACTTGTCCTTCTTTTCTATTCCTTCTTGCCTGATGCATTTTATCCCTGGAAAAATACTGCCCTTTGGACTAGTATTGTTGATTGTTCTCATGAGTGCATACCTTCATGGTGTTATTGCTCACACTATAGGCTGAAAACTAAGGCACAGGGTGGGGGAGAGTTCATTTTCAGATGTCAGGTTATGTAAGAGCCAGAGTCTGGGCGGTTCCATTAGTCTCCATCACAAAGTAAGCCTTGTCTTTGTTGGTGATGTTGAATTTTCCAGAGTCTTACAATGTGATCCCTTTCACAGTGTCAGGTAGTGGTATGTAGTGCCCGAACACCATAATTCTTTGATTGCAGGGTCATGGTGGCTGAATTTGGAATGGCCTATTAATTCAGTGGATTAGTTGCTTTCATGAATATTTGACTTTCCTCATGTTTCTATGCCCTGGATGAAAGAAGGCTATGAGTTGTACCCTAGTTGAACAGGAAAACCCTTTGAAGATCTCAGTCATTATTCACCAAATGTAGGACATAGTCTTTAGCGACTACTATGTTACACTGGGCTCCCTAGAGAATCAAAACAGGTGGTTCTGTATGTGTATGCATATAGAAAGATATGTATCTCGACAACTGGCTCATACAGTTGTAGAATTGGGTGTAAAGCTGAATGAATCTGAGGTTGGCTGAATGAATCCAAGGTCAGGAATCCGTTGATGGCTTCTGGAATCAATAGGTGATACAACAAGAGTTCAACAAATCAGATGCAAGATCCAGCAGCAAAAGTGCTTCCACACAGTGTCAATCTATGTGAAGAGGATATAGTTTGAACGAAACATCCCCCAATTATATCAAAATTATGACCAGATTAAAGAGATACTCCTCCACCTATTATTTCTACAACTTCTTGGCTGATTCACAGTATATCCTATCATAGAGTTGACTATTCCATGGTAGATCATATCATGGGATAATCCTGGTCCAGCCACACTGACAGAAAACTGAACTATTACAATTATATTTTGCCTTTTGTCCTTGATTTTCCCTGAGCGTATGACCCTAAGCCCCCAATTTCCTAGACTTATTCTCTCAAGGTGATGGTTTTGTCTCAGAAGTTTCATAGCTTTTTCCCTCTATGCTTGACTATATTTTATTATATATTACATATTTTCAGCACATATAAATATACATATGCACAAATATGAGGATAAATAAAATGTATTGCTATAAAACCATATAAGCTTTTAAAATATCAAATGTAAATTTGATTTTTTAAATGTAAATTTACATTTAAAAATATCAAATGTAAAGTTATTACTTATTGATCTATTTCCATCTAGTTTGATACATTTCTGAAGACAGTATTTCCATTTCTTTAACTTCTCCACAAATAATTTTGTAGTACTAAATTTATACCATGTGAAAGTGGAAGTTTTGGAATCTTCAAGAGACTCAAATTGTATTCTTTATAAATTGTCTTTGAATCTGGGGAACAAAAGGAAGCCTGAAGAGGTAAGATCAGGGCTGTCAGGTGGGTGTGACAGGCAGGATTTTAAAAATTCTTTAGTATAATCCTTTTTACTCTAGAAGGAAGAGCATAGACATTATCATGATTGGGGGTGGAGTCTTAGCAAAAATTTTTTAGCCTTTTTTATCACCAATGCAGTTTTCTGCTTGTTTTACACTTCTTTTTAATAAATCCCTGTGCTCATTCTGTGTCCTTCAGAAAAATCTGTCAGGATGACACCTTTAAAGGAATTCCTATGGATGAGTAGAAACTGCATGTTATGAATTGTGGAGTGCAAAACTATAATCTTATCTTATATCTATAATCTTATCTGCAAACCCTCACCTTATTCACAGTAAAAAGTAAAAAGGTTAGGAAAAATATTAGGTCTTTGGAATCACTCCCACAATATTTACCATAAACTTCTGAGCTGACTTCTTTGCCTTGAATTTAATCAGCCCAGAAAAACCTCACCCCATTTGTGTGTCAGTTTGTTGTTCTATGGTGTCTTGTGTTGCTGTGATGTTGGCAACTGTGCCATAGGTTTTTCAAACACCAACAGAGTTACCCATGGTGGGCAGGTTGTGGGAGGGTTTCTACACGAAAAGCAGGAATAGATGGTTCATTTCTGAGGGGTTAGCTGCCGAAACCCTTATGAACAGCAGAGGTACACTGTCTCATCTAGTGCCAGAAGATGAGACCAACAAGTTAGAAGGCACTCAAAAGATGACTGGGGAAGAATTACCTCCTCAAAGTCAAGTCGAACTTAGTGATATAGATGGAGCAAAGCCATCAGGACCTTCATTTGCTGAGGTTGAACAGGTGAATGAGAAGCAACAAACGTCCACCAATAATTGAGAAATGGAGTGCATGAAATATGAATATAGGAAAGTTGGGAGTTTTCAGAATGAAGTAGAATGTATAAAGAAAAAATATTCTAGGCATTCCTGTGCAGAAATATAGTTGTGTTGACCATTTTGAATCTGATAATCATATGACTTACTACTCTGGCAATGGCAATTTTAAGAGAGATAGTAGTACAATTATCATCAAAAACTACTTTTAAGATATCACTTTATGTTCAGTTATGGTTTGTGATACCCAAAACCAAACCAAACTCACTGCCATTGAGTAAATTCTGACTCACAGTGCCCCTATAGAACAAAGTAGAATTACCTCTTGGCTTTCTGAGACTAACTCTTTATAGGAGTAGAAAGCCTCATCTTTCTCCCTTGGAGTGACTTGTGGTTTTGAACTGCTGACCTTGTGTTATTAGCCCAATACACAATGCTCTATGCCACCAGGCCAATAAAAAAAGCACATACGAGGACAATGAAAACAGCTGTTATTCACATTTATGCACTAATTATTAAAGTTAATGATGAAGAAATTGAAGACTTCTACCAATTTCTTCAGTCTGAAGTTAATAAAGCATATCATCAAGGTACAATGATAATCATTGATTACTGGAATGGAAAGTTGGAAAAAAATAGTAGTTGTCAATAATAGTAGTTGTCAAATATTGCCTTGGGGATAGAGCAAAGCTGAATAACACTTCTATATTACAAGTACATTTTTGGAAGATGTAATACATAGGAGTCAAATTGAATACATCTGTGGTAGAGAAGATGGAAAAGCTGAGTACATCAGCCCAAACACAGCACGAGCCTATTGTGGGATAGACTATTAATTGCTCATATATAAATTTAGTTTGAAGCTCATGAAAATTTACACAAGGCCACCAGAGCAAGACTGTAACCTTCAGTACAGCCCATCTGGATTTACAGATCATCTCGACAAGAGTTGACTCACTGAACGCTGATGACTGAAGACCTGACAAGAAGAGCATCAAGAAGGTCACACACAGAGAAAGCAAATGGTCGCTAAAAGGATTGGAAAGAAGGAAAAGATGAAAGTAGATATCAGAAGAGACTGAATCTTTCTTTTGCTAAAGAGAGTGGAAGAAACAATGGAGTAAAAGAGCTGAACAGGAATTTCCAAAAATCACCTTGAGATGACAAAGTAAGGCATTTTAATAAGCAAAGACCTGGAGTTAGAAAATCAGAAGGGAGGAACACACTTAGCATATTTCTATCTGAATGAACTGAAGGGAAAAAATCTGTCACTATAATGTCTTAGTTAATATTAAGTTTCACCTCTCTAGTTTCTCATATCCATTTCAATAGCTGCACAGAAGTCACAGAAAAAAATGACAATTGAATGGTTTGTTAAGGAAATTAACAAGTAAAATGCCAATGAGAAATGTTCAGGGTTGATTTATTTATAAGGACATGTTACAAAATTCTGTCAAGTCTACCCAAGAAGCTGAACTATATGAAAAAGGCTGGGGCAACAGGGTTGGAGGAAGGCTTGTTAACCTGTGAAATGTAGATGACACACTTTGCTTGCTGAAAGAGAGAACTTGAGGTATTTGCTGAAGATGAAAGACTATAACTTTCTGCATGAATTAAAATTAAATGTATAGAAATGATCACAAATGGACAAATAGACAACCTCATTAAAATGGATAAAAGATTGAAGTAGTCAAGTATTTAATTGCTACTGGAAGCAACAGTAAAGAAATCAAATGACATATTGCATTGGGCAAATCTCCCGCACAAAACATAAATATTGTTAAAAATAAAAAGATGTCACTTTGAGGGCTAAAGTGTACCTTACCCAAACCCAAAATGTCATTTGATATGCATGTGAAAGCTATACAGTGAATAAAGAAGATGGGAAAAGAATTAACACATTTTAATTGTGCTTTTGTCAAAGACTATTGAAAGCACAATGAACTACCAGAACAAACAAGTGTCCTTGTCTATGTGCAAGGAATTGCAGCAAGATTGCTCCATGCAAGTAAAGATGAGGGCAAGTAAAGATGTCATCTACTTTTGACATTTCATCAGGAGATCACAGTCCCTGGACAAGGACATTATGTTTGATAGAACAGAATGTTAACCAACAAAGAGGAAGACCCTCACAACAAGATGAATTGACACCGTGGCTGGAACAATGTACCCAAACATAACAATTGTCAGGATGCTGTAGGACTGGGCAGTGTTTGCTTCTGTCATACCATGAATCAGAGCTGAATCATAGTAGCTAACAACAATAGATCCCCTCGGCCCCATTGGAAGCTACCTTATTACAATTATTTTTTTAACTCACCATAACAAGACAAAGACAACTTGTCTGCAGTCATCCAGGGACCACAGAAACATGATTAAGTCTATTTTATTTGAAATGAACCTGACCATGAATGAGCTGGAACCTTAGCAGTCGTACTTTTTGAGTTATCCTAATGCTATTGCATTCAACTTGATAGGATTGTTTATTTTATCTATGTTTTGTGGAATATTGGCTTGTGGTTTTCTTATAATGACTTTGGCTGTTTTGGGTTGCCTCACAGAGCACATTAGGAAGTATTTCTTCCTCTTCACTTATCTGATGTGATTTGTGTAAATTTTATATCTCCCTTAAATTTGGGTACAATTATCCACTCACACGATTCAGTAGCTGTCTTGCTGTTAGATGCTGTCTAGTCTCCATCTCATAGCAACCCTGTGGACAACCAAATGCAACCTTGCCTTGCACCCTCCTCACAATTGTTTTCATGTTTGAGGCCATTGTTGTAGCCACTGTGTCAACTGATTTCATCCATGTCCTCCCCCTCCACTCTAACAAGCACGATGTCCTTCTCCAGGGTCTGGTCTCTCCTGATCACATGCCTAAAGTATGTGAAGCAGTCTCCCCATCCTTGCCTTTAAGGCTGTATTTCTCTCAAGACAGATGTTTTTTGGTACTTTCAATATTCTTCACCAATACACTAGTTCAAATACATATATACATATTTCTGTCTTATTCCACATGCATATGAGCAGTTTAAAATACCATGGCTTGGGTCAGGAGCATCTCGGTCCTCAAAATATCATCCTTGCTTTTCAGCACTTCAAAGACGTATTATGCAGCAGATTTACCCAGTGCAGTGCATCCTTTGATCTCTGATTGCTGCTTCCCAGAGCATTGATTATAGATCCAAGAAAGGCAAATCCTTGGAAAAGTCAATCTTTTCTCCATTATCATGATGTTACCAACTGGACAAGGTATGAGGATTTTTATTTTCTTCACATTGAGTTGTAAGCCACACTGAAGACTACAATGCTTGATCTTCATCAGCAAGTGTTTCAAATCCTCCTCACTTTCAAGAACCAAGGTTGTATTATCTGCTTATTGCAGGTTATTCATAACCTTCCCGTAATCCTGATATTGCATTCTTCTTCATATTATCTATTTTATCTAATGATTTGCTCAACATACGGACTGAATGAATGTGGTGAATGGAGATAACAACGCTGCAAACCTTTCCTTCAGAAACTCACTTTGTTCAAATGACTGTCCCTTGCTTGGACCATGTCCAAATTCCTCATGAGCACAATGAAGTGTTCTGGTAACATTCTGGTAAGTATTCTGATAACATTCTTCTCAATGTTATCAATAGTGTGTTGTGATCCACACAGTCTAATGCCTTGGTATAATCAATGACACATAAGTAAATATCTTTCTAGTAGTCTCTGATTTCAGTCAAGGTCCATCTGATTCCAGAAATTATTTGTCTTGTTCCACATCCTCTTCTGCATCTGACCTGAGCAGTCCAGTTCCCTCTCAATGTACTGCTACGACCTTTGTTGGGTGGTCTTCAGAAAAGTTGTACTTGCATGTCATATCAATGATATTGTTCTATAGTTTCAGCATTCTGTTGAATCACTTTTCTTTGGAATGAGTACAAATATGGATCTCTTCCAGTTAGTTGCCCAAGTAGCCATCTTCAAAATTTCTGGGGATAGAAGATTTAGTGCTTTTGGATAATGCCTTCAGTGCAATTTGTACTTCCTCTTTCGGGACCATTGGTTCTTGCTCATATGCTACCTCTTGAAATGATTGAATGTTGACTAGTTCTTTTTTTTGTTAAACTAAGTCAGATTTTTAAAATTATTTTCCATAGACCACATCATTTAATAATAAAAATAAGAATTGAACAAAAGGAAAAGGTGGCTATAAAGTGGAACCAGTGGGTGGGCTTGGTGGGTAAGAGGCAGGGGCTGCAGGACAAGACTGGGAACTGCAGGGGCCCGGGGACTCAGGAGGAGATGCTGATTCAGCTCATAGGTGACCCAGTCCTGGCCCCGGCTGTTCCCAAAAGGAGGCGACTAGTTCTTTCTGTGCGTTCTTTCCATCCTCTTTTGATGCTTCCCGAAGCATTCAATATTTTGCCCATAGACCTTTCAGTGTTGTAGCTTGGGGCTCGAGTGTATTCCTCAGTTCTTTCAGTTTTAGATATGCTGCGCATATTCTTCCTTTTTTGTTTACTAACTCTGAGTCTTCGCACATTTCATTAAAATATTTTACTTTATATTCTTGCGCTACCCTGAGAAATCTTCTGTTCGGCTCTTCGTACCATTTCTTCTATATGCCTTAGCGACTCTACATCAAAGAGCAAGTTTCAGAACCACTTCTGCCATCCACGTGGATTTTTCTCTTTCCTGTCCCTTTAGTTACCTCTGTCTTTCTTCGTGTATGATGTACTTGATGTCCTCTCACAGCACACCACGTCTTTCATCATTAGTGCTTAATGCATCAAATTTCTTCTTGAGATGTTCTTGAAACCCGAGTGGGAGATACTCAAGTTTGTATTCTGGCTCTTGTGGAATTGTTTTCATTTTGTCAGCTTCTACTTGAACTTGCAGATGAGAAACTGATGATCTGTTATAATCAGTCCTTGGCCTGGCTTCAGCTACTAATATCGAGAGCTTCTTCATTGTCTCTTCCTGAAAATGTTGTCAATTTGATTTTGACATATTCCATCTAGAGAAGTCTACATGTATAATCACCCTTTTGTTGTTGAAAATGGTATTTATTTAGAATAAGTTGTAGGTCTTGCAAAATTCTTACAACATTCTATCATGCAATCTCCAACTTTGTTTCTATCACCAATATAGTATTTTCCAACCACTTTTTCTTCCTCCTTATTTCTACTTGTTGCATTCTAAACAATAGTAATTAACAATGCATCCTGATTGAATTCTTCAATTTCTTTATCACTAGTTTAAGTGATTGGTGCATAAACTTGAATAATATTATATTGATTGGATTTCCTTGTATGAAGATAGACATTATCCTATCACAGACAATCTTGTACTTCAAAACAGATCTCGATGAATACAACACTATTCTTCTTGATTGGGTCTTTCCCAACATCATAAACTATTTGCTTTACTGATTCAAAATAGCCAATACTAGGTCATCTCAGTTCATTAACCCCTAGAATATTGATCTTTATGTGTTCCACTCTAGATCTTTACACATTTCATTATAACTCAAGTTTATTAGAACTCAAGAAAAATTCAAGCCTTGAGTTGCAATCTTGAAAGACTGTGGGCAAAATATTGAATGATGCAGGCAGCATCAAAAGAAAACCAAAAAAGCACTCTACCAAAAGAATTAGTTGACAGTCCGCCACTTCAGGAGGTGGCAGATGAGCAAGAACCAATATTGCAGAAGGAAGAAGTTCACATAATACTAACTGCATTAACCAAAAGCAAGGCTCAAGGAATTGGTGGAATACCCATTGAAATGTTTCAGTAAGCTGATGATGAATGGGTGCAGTGTAGCAATCATGAAACATACAACTTTCCTCTAGTTCCTAAATGCTTCCTTCCTCAGTCCCCCACTATCATGATCCCAATTCTACCTTACAAATCTGGCTAGACCAGAGGATGTACACTGGTACAGATAAGAACTGTAAACACAGGGAATCCAGCACAGTTGATCCCTTCAGGACCAGTGCTGAGAGTGGGAATACCGGGAGGGTAGAAGGAAGGTGGGGCAGCCTATCAAAAGGATCTACATATAACCTCCTCCCTAGTGGATGGACAACAGAAAGGTGGGTGAAGGGAGACATCGGACATTGTAAGATATGAAAAATAATAATAATTCATAGATTATCAGGAGTTCCTAGGGGAGGGGCAGGAGGGGACGGGAAGGGTGAGGAGCTGATATCAAGGACTCAAGTAGAGAGCAAAATATTTTCGAGAATGATGATGGCAACGGGTGGGCAAGTGTGCTTGACACATTGGATGTATATATGGTTTGTGATAAGAGTTGTATGAGCCCCCACAAAATGACTTAAAAAAATGAAAAAAAAAAAAAACAAAACAAAAAGCACTCACTCATCCTTGCCAGCAAATTTGGAAGGCAGATACTTGGTCAACTGACTGGAAAAGATCCATATTTGCAACCATTGCAAATAAAAGTGATCCAACAGCATGTTCAAACTATTGAATAATATTGTTGATATCGCATACAAGTAATATTTTATGAAGATCATCCAACGAAAGTTGCATCAGTACACTGCCAGGGAACTGCCAGAAGTTCAGGTCAGGTTCAGAAGAGGACAAGGAACAAGTGATATCATTACTGAGGTCAGATGGACATTGGCTAAAAGCAAAGAAGATCAGAAATATGTTTGCCTGTGTTTTACTGACTAGGTCAAGGTATTCAAATATATATATCATAACAAACTATGGATAACCTTGAGAAGAATGGGAATTCCAGAACACTTTACTGGACTCACTAGAAATGGTACATGGATCAAGAGGCAGTTATGAGAACAAAACAAAGAAATACAGCATTATTTAAAATAAGGACCGGTGTGCATCCCCTCACTCTACTTACTCAATCTGTATGCTGAGCAAACAACTGGAGAAGGTGGATTCTATGAAAATGAATGTGGCATCAAGATTGGAGGAAGGCTTATTAACAACCTACCGTGTGTAGATGACACATTCTTGCTTGCTGAAAGTGAGGAAGACTTGAAACACTTTATAAGGAAGATTGAGGAAGGCAGCCTTCAGTATGGCTTACCACTCTTGTAAAGAAGACCAAAATTGTCACAATAAGATCATGATAAATGGAGGAAAGATCGAAGCTGTCAAGGATTTTGTCTTTCTTAGCGCTACAATCAATGCTCATGGAAGCAGAGGTCACAAGATCAAATGATGCATTTCATTGGGAAAATCCGCTGCACAAGATATTTTTAGAGTGTTGAAAAGCAAGGATTTTACTTTGAGGACCAAGGTACTCCTGACCCAAGCTATGATATTTTCAGTTGCCTCAGATGTATATAAAAGTTGGATATTGAATAAAGAATAAGGAAGAATTGATCCATTTGAATTGTGGTGCTGGAGAACAATATTGAAACTGCCATGGGCTTGGAAAAGGACAAACAAGTGTGTCTTGGAAGAAGTATGGCCAGCGTGCTCCTAAGAGCACTTACAGACTTTGGACATACCAGGAGGGATCAGTCTCTGGAGAATGCCATCATGCTTGGTAAAGTGGAGGGGCAGGGAAACATAGGAAGGCCCTGGATGAGATGGATTGAAGCATGGCTTCAACAATGGACTCAGGTAATAGGAACAATTGTGGGACTGGTGCAGGACTGTGGGGTGTTTCGTTCTGTTGTGCAGAAGGTCCCTATGGGTCAGAACTGACTTAATGGCACCTGACAACAACAACAACATGTGTTCCATATCAGTTTTAATGACTTTCAATTTTACTAGATTCATACTACATACAACCCAGGTTCCAACTCTTAATTGCTGTTTGCAGCTGTTTCTTCTCGTTTGAGTCATAGCCCATTAGCAAATGAAGGTCCTGGTGGCTTCCTTGACGCAAGATTTACTCCATTCGTCGCCTTCTACTTTGAGAAGGAGTTCTTGGTCATGACTTGAATGCCTTCCAACCTGAGCGCCTCATCTTCCGGCACTAGCTCTGACGATAGTCTGCTTCTGTTCATTAGATTTTCAGTAACTGACAATATTTCGATGCTATCCGTACGGTTTTCAGCGGCTAAGCCCTCTTACGTGGACATCCTATTCTTTCTTCGTAGTTTGTTCTTAGTCTGGAACCTCTTCTGAAACTACTGCATGCACTCGAGTATAAGCCGATTCGAATATCAGCTGAGGCACCTAATGTTACCACAAAAACCGCATTAAAAATGTGCTTTTAAAAAAACCCTCGGCTTTTACATGAGTATATATGGTAATTCACTTTGGGTGACCCTACTGGAATTTGAAATACCAGTGACCTAGCTTTCAGCATGACAGTAATGTAAGCCACCACAGTACAACACACTGACAGACAAATAGGGAGAGTTTTCTTATTAGCAAAGTTTTAAAAAATTAATTCCAAAGTGTGTTTCCAGTTCCCTACTTCTTCCTAAAGTTTTGACATTTTTATCTTAGGCAAAATTAGTCCATCTCATCTAAGTTACCAAATTTATGAGATTGAATTTATTTATAATATTGTTATCCCCTATTTCTGTACTTCGATTATCTCTCACATTCTTAGAAATTTGTGCCTTTTTCTCCCTCATCTTTTCAGCCCCATTAGAAAATTATCACCTTGGAGAACCAACTTTAATTTTATGAACTAATTCCACTGTTTTTCATTTTTTTCTTTTATAATTTTTCACTCTGTGGATTATCATCTTTATTCTACATATATCTATTTTAATTTTTCTAGTTTCTTATGGTATAAATTTAAATCATTGATTTGAATTTTTTATTATAAACATTTAATTTTATAAATTTCCACTTGCTTAATATCACCCCACAAATTTTAATATATTATATTTTCATGTTCATTAAGTTAAGAATACTTTATAATTTATCTTTTGAATTCTTCTTTGACTGGAAAGTTATCCAGAAGTGTGTTTTTTACATTTGAAATATTTGGAAACTTTTGAAATATATTTCTGCTTTTGGTTTTGAATTTAATTCCACTGTAGTCAGATCGTATAACTATTTCATTTTTCCTATTTGGTCACTGTATTCATTGTTCACTTTTTCTCTTTCTGCGTTTCTGTCTTCCTTTTGGTTTTATGATTTCCAAAAAGTAATTCCATTATCCTCCTGTATAGATTTGGTGTCTACAACCATTTGTTTTGTGTGTGTTTGTGTATGGTCTCTGGATATTATTATTAACTCCCTTCTACAAACTGTTTCTCTATATTCTGTGAAGAATATGCTGGATGGAAGAGGAATGATTGAAAATCATTTTATTATATAATTGCAAACCCTGTGCTCATAATAGGGACATAGCTTGTAGGAATGTATGAAGAGAGCGTTATTGCTTGAATGGGCGCTATGCATATCAATCTCTCCATTTCAGTCGATACTGTGTACAGATGTGACTCGACCAAGGACATGATAGACGTGCCTGAGAGTAATCCTGGGCCAACAGGAGCTCCTCTCTCCTGTCAACTACAGCAATGACTCTTAGGGACCCTATGTAGGTCTTATGGTGCTGTACATCTTTGAGAGCAGAAGCACTCATCTTGAGCTCATGGGGGCACATAGTAGGTTGCATTACTCGCCTTGAGGTTAGCAACCCAAGTTTCCTGACAGCAGCACCAGGGATCCTGTGTAATATAGGGGGTTTGCAGACGATGGCTGCTGTTTTTGTATAGTTTTGTATAGATTATGACACTTTCCCCAGCAGTTTTACTGGCATATAATTCATCGGTCATATAACTCAATAGTTTGAACTAATCAAGAAGAGTTGTTCAATCATTGTCAAAATTATTACAATTATTACCACAATCAGTTTAGAATATTTTATTCGTTCTTGTACCCATGATTATCAGCTCCCCATTCCCCCCAACAACCTTCCCTGCTATACTCCCAAGGAACCGTCACTCCGTTAGTGTCTCTATAGATACTGTCTTAGATACAGAAAAACTGAACATGACATTTAAAATGGTTGTTTAAAGCAGTGATACCTGTACTCGGCTCTTTAAAAAAAATTCACCAACCTATCTTTTGTAAAGGACACAATTTAAAGACTTTTTTTTAACCCAATGGCACAATTAAATTTAGCTTAGTTCTTGCGGAAGAACAGTTTAGACTGTTTTTTTTTTTAATTGACTGCCTGCCTGATGACCTATGTTTGCTAGCCTAAGAAGCTCCTTTTATCTGGCTATATTAATTAATTGATACGTAAAACCAGAAGGCATTTTTCCTCTTTAATTAAGTCACATTTTAAAGGAAATACCAAGGGAAGGCAGGAAATCTTGATACAGCTGTCTTCTGTATGAACTGAGCTATGGGGATATTTCTTCATGACAAAGAGGTAATGAGAGAGCTGTGTGAAAGACTCTTGAAATTACTCGAATCTGAGTTTTGCTAGATCACTTTAAAAATATTTGCTTTAACAAGTTGTTTTGAGGACATGACAGCCTCATACCAAGATTAATCTTAGCATATCAAGCATATCAATTAATCATATCAAGATTAATCTTAGCATACTAAAGTGGTCAAAACGTCTGCCACTGATACTTTGGGATCTCATTTGAAAACTATAAGACTATGATTTAGAATCCCAGAACTAAGGCCCTGAAATCACTTATTATTGCTCTTTGATCCAGTCATCTGATAGAAACTCATACCTCACCCTAATTAATCCTTTTGTGACCTCAACAAACATCTAACCAAATGACTATTATAATTTCTTTGTTTCATAAACTATATTTATCTGTGTGAAAAAAAAATTTAATTGGAATCATCAGTTCTCTTGTAGCTGGTGTTTTCTGCAGCTTGATATAGTACATTTTAGAAATTCTAAATAAATTCTCAAATTCAATTTTTATGGACAGAGTGGGGTTTTCACTACAACACTTTATTTAGGTATCTCTGAGAAAAAGGAAATTTTCAGTCTTAATCAGACTCCTGGAAAAGGTGTGGGGTGGCCAACGATTATGCAAATGAAAATCATTCCCTGAACAGGGCTCAGAACGTTGCTCAACTCTGAGGCATCCCTGCCATTGTAATCCCGTGTTCCATAGTGCGAGACGAAGTATCCCTACTACGGTTCCACTTCACACAGGCACCATTCTACTCCAAACAAAATGTTGTTTAAATCTTTCTAAATTCTCTCAGTAATGTGTTTTAGTTTTGTTTGGGTGTTTTGAAAAAAAAAAGTGTTGTACCAAAGATCAGTTAGCTCAGAGAGATCTTTTCATCTGTATTTTAAGTTAATTAAGGCAATACTGCTGAATGAATTATCTAGGGACAAGTCCTAGATTTATCAGAGAGGAAGGTCAAAGCTTAACAGTGGCTTCTGAGGAGATCTATTGGGCCCATGAAATTCAAACTTAGAGAAGATACCTCAGAATCTTACAGGGATTCTCTCTCTCTCTCTCTCTCTCTCTCTCTCTCTCTCTCTGTTTGTGTGTGATATGGAAAGGGATAATCTTTATAGATTATCTTGAAAGACACAGCATAATCACATGGGCTTATTATGCAGTTGTTTTAAGAAAATTGAAAACCATATTGGTGGGAAAAAAGGCCAGGAAAGTTGTGAAATGGGCAGGGAAGCAAAAGTAGAGACAGCTCCACCAGAGCCAGAGGCACAAGCGGCTCCCTTGCATAAGTGAGTGGAACTAGAGCTCAGAGAAACGTCCTGCAGTCTGACCTTTCCCTGGTTATACATTGGGCTGATAATATAAAGTCAACGTAGGAAGCCATTCATCAGCTCCGGGGCGCGTCTACTTCGTAAATAATTACTGTCTTCTTCGAAACCCATGGTGGCACTTCTACTCTGTCCTGTAGGGCTGCTCTGAGTTGACGTCACCTGAAGGCAGGAGGTTTGGTTTCCCTGCCTGGGAGACCCACTGCTGGTATATCTAGTGCTCTGCATTCCCCAGAACCCTTTCCACCCAACACCATCCATTGGGAAACCATTTGTTGTACTGAAGTTCCCAGAATCCCTCACAGCCCACACATGAAAGTTCTGAACACATATGCTTGGAAAAGAAGCCCATTCTTTGGACTGTACTAGTCATGGCTCTCCGTCCTAGGAGACTAATGGCGTTCTCCAGCATTGCCTCTATATCTGACCAGAGCAAGCCTCTGTCTTGGTAAAAGTACAGTACCTAATTCCTGTCATTGTAATAAGAAATCCCTGCTCTCCTTCCTCAAAGCAGGACATTTTCAAGAGTATCAGGGCTGTCCTATGCGAGAGAATTTCCTTGTGAAACTTTGCACACCTAATCTACAGCACTGATGTTGCCCCTTCAGATTTCTTTTTATTTTCCAAACTCAAAGAGCATCGAAAACATTGTCGAAACGGCTATTCTAATATGTTATACATTGGAATGCAGATCTCAGGGAGGAGTTAAAGAGATCGACATACCACCTTCAGGAGTGCATACAACTAGATGAAGGCTATGTCAAAGACAAGTACTTCACATTTTGATGTGCTTAATAAAGATTTCTATGATTGGTAGCAGTACTTTGCCTTACTCTCGTATGTATGTATGTGTGTATGTATGTAGGTATGTAGGTATGTATGTAGTTGAGCTCCAGTGTTCCATGTAGTCTACAGTGCCAGTGGTGTCTTCAAGAGCTATCTAAAAGATGCCACCATGTATATGTATGGATTGTGATAAGAGTTGTATGAGTCCCTAATAAAATGTAAAAAAAGAAAAGGAAAAAAAAAGAAAGAAAGAAAAGAAAATGATTAGGGCAAAGAATGTACAGATATGCTTTATACAATTGATGTATGTATATGTATGGACTGTGATAAGAGTTGTATGAGCCCCTAATAAAACGTTTAAAACAAAACAAACAAACAAAAAAAGATGCCACCATCCTTGAATTTAGACAGAGCTTGTTGCAGCTTCCCAGGCCTTCCATTCTGAAATACACCACCAACAGCCACAGATGCACTTTTGGGGCACCTTTTGAAGACACTTGTGAAATGTATTAGGGAGAAGGGGGAAGAAATGAGATGTTTTCATTTCCTGGATCTCCCAAATGGAAGGTGGCAAAAGAAGACTGGCTATGGGAAGAAGTTATTATTTGCTTTATTTCCTTTAATCTTTAAAGCTACTGGGGAGATGTCTAAGTTGATTTCCTCTTTGCAAAGAAAATGCCAAGATCCCCAAGAGGTAGCAGACTCTGTGGTCCGGGCTTGCACTGTGCTCTGCCTTGCCTGGTGATAGCAAGTCCTTCCTCATTCAGAGCAGCAGGAGTGTGTCTGAACATCGGGTGCATCTGTAGAACATCTTGTAACATTTTGCAAAACACACATTAAGTCATGTCCTATAATGCTTTCAAAAACAGTCCATCTCTTAAGTCATTATCTACACATCCTTTAAGAAAGCATGGAAGAGTCTCGAATTCTAGACCAATACAAGGGTTCTTCAAAAAAGTTCACAGAAAATGCACATTATGAGAAAACTATACATGGATTTACCTTCTTTGCAACAAAATAAATTCTTTTTTTAAATTACCAGTTACAACAAAATAAATTCTTGCTACTGTTTTATGTTTGACCAGCAAATGGTTTAAAGCACTAAGAAGGATAAGACATTAGTGTGTAAAAGGATCTCTTTCAAAGCAAGATGAATTCTGCTAAACTTGAAGCAAGAACAAAATAGCACTTGCTCAAGTCATTTTGCTTGTTGACTTTCTGGAGGGCCAAAAAACGATAAACAGCTGCTTATGATGAGAATGTTTTGAGGTTAGATAAAGCTTTAGAAGAAAAACACCCAAGCAAGCTCCACCAGAGATTCCTTCTCCACAGTGAGAATGCTCCTACTCATTTCTCTCATCAAACCAGGTCAATTTTATGAGAATTTTAATGTGAAATCATTAAGCGCACACTTGGTTCCTTTTGTTTCCTAATCTTAAAAAAAGGTCTTTAGGATGGAGAGCTGCCATCCCTTTGAACTTCCCTTGAGAAATGGTGTGTGTGTTTTTACTTTCACCTTCTAATTCCACTTCAAAGAACTTTTTGAAATGCCCTGGACCTTGATATTAACAATCTTGTATTCACCTTTTCCTTTTGTTTAGTTTAGCCACAAACTATGCCTGCAATTATATTTTTAAATACTTAGTCCATGTAAACTATGCTATTTTAAAGGGAAATGGAGCCTGGATTAGATCATTCTCCTTTTTGGGGGGGGGGGGTCTCATTCTTTTTACATCCTAAGTTTGTGCTTCTGATAATTTGCTAAGCAGGACTTTGCTGCTGTTCCGGAGAGAGTGAAGTTAGTATTTGAAGAAGAAAAGAAATTTTTTTCTTTCTTTCTTCCTTTCATGTAAAGGTGCTCCCCGTGCTCCCCCGGCGTCCGGCGGAGCGCAGCGGCCCCGCGGGCACGGGGCGGGGGCCCTTGCGGCTGCGCTGTGTTGCGCCCTGGGCGCGCAGGCGGCGGAGCGGCGGCGGGGCGGGCGCGGGACGCGGAGGCAGAACGGGCCGGCTTCCCTGGGGAGAGCGCCGGTCCAGGCCCGCCCTGCACCAGGCTGACGAGCCGGGGTCAGCTGGGCGGTGAGTCTGGAGTCCTCGAGGGCGCCGGGGACTTGGGGGAACCGCAGTGCGTCAGCGCCGAAGTGTTTTGCTGACGGTGGGGTTTGCTCTCCGGGCCGTCTCAGCGCTGGCGCGAAGTAAAGCACCGGCTCCGGGAGGTGCTCCCTGGCACTTCCTCGGGCCGCGCTCGCTCGTCGGCGGGAGATCGCGGCCACAGGTGGCACGGAGAGACCACCCGGGGGCGGGCTCGGGCTCCGCCCAGCGTCCGCGGGACATTAGCCTTTCCGGTCGCCTCGCTAGTGTTCTCTTTGCCACTTCCAGTCCCCCGGAGGGGCGCGTCGGAACCGTGCGCCTCGGGCGACCGGGTGCAGCTCGGATCAGGGCTGAGGGTCCCCCCCGCCCTCACCCACCGCGGCGAGATGTCCAACGGCTCGTCCTGCCCGGGCGCCACCGCGGACGCCCCCAGCGCGTCCAGCCCGCCGTCGCTGCCGCCGCCGCTGCCGCCGCCGCTGGCCGTGGCCGTGCCGCTGGTGTACGCGCTCATCTGTGCCGTGGGGCTGGCGGGCAACTCCGCCGTGCTCTTCGTGCTGCTGCGGACGCCGCGGCGCCGCTCGGTCACCCACCTGTTCATCCTCAACCTGGCCCTGGCCGACGAGCTCTTCACGCTGGTGCTGCCCATCAACATCGCCGACTTCCTGCTGCGCCGCTGGCCCTTCGGCGAGCTGGTGTGCAAGCTCATCGTGGCCATCGACCAGTACAACACCTTCTGCAGCCTCTACTTCCTCACGGTCATGAGCGCCGACCGCTACCTGGTGGTGCTGGCCACGGCCGAGTCGCGCCGCGTGGCGCACCGCTCTTACGGCTTGGCGCGCGCCGTGAGCCTGGCAGTGTGGGCCGTGGTCACGGTCATCGTGCTGCCCTTCGCCGTGTTCGCGCGGCTGGACCACGAGCAGGGCCGCCCGCAGTGCGTGCTCGTCTTCCCGCCGCCCGAGGCTTGGTGGTGGCGTGCCAGCCGTCTCTACACGCTCGTGCTGGGCTTCGTCCTCCCAGTGACGGCCATCTGCGCCCTGTACACCTGCCTGTTGTGCCGGCTGCGCGCCATGAGGCTGGACAGCCACGCCAAGGCCCTGGACCGCGCCAAGAGGCGGGTGACCGTGCTGGTGGTGGCCATCCTGAGCGTGTGCCTCCTCTGCTGGACCCCGTACCACCTGAGCACGGTGGTGGTGCTCACCACCGACCTCCCGCAGACGCCGCTCGTCGTGGCCATGTCCTACTTCATTACCAGCCTGAGCTATGCCAACAGTTGCTTCAACCCGTTCCTCTATGCTTTTCTCGACGACAACTTCCGCCGGAGCCTCCACCAACTGCTGGCGTGCCGGGCGGCCGCCTGAACCTCCCTGAGGCGGCGGGAGGGGGAGGTGGGTCCCTGCTCTGCGACCCCGGCCACCTGCCCCCAGGTAAGAAGCTGGAACCTGGTTTTCAGAGAGCGATCTACGGAGGCAGCCTTGCCATCCGACTTGACTCCAGAGCTTAGCACCGCGGGAATTAAGGAGGAAGATGTCTGTGAGGATGTGAGAGGAACACCCCTGGTCCCACCCTTAGGTCTGCACCCAGGCCTGTAGAGGGGAGCCCTCTGCAGGCTGAGCAGTGTCCAGGCTGTGCGTGAGCTTCTGCAGCTTGCCGCTTCTGCGCCGCAGCGGGACTTCTGCTCCTGCCCCTGGAGGACCCTTCCTCTCCTCTTGGGTAACGCTGGTGAAGCCGGTGAAGACGGCTTTGGTTCTGAGCCCCCCCTCAAACTCGGAAAGAATCACGTTCACCTGATTCTAACAGGTGCACCTGGGTGAAGGCCCTTTCTGAGCGGTCTGTAAGAACAAGCTTCCCGGGGCTGGGCAGTGGATCACACCTCCGAACCTGCCACGGACATCTTTGTGCAGCAGTTACGGCTTCTTTCTTTGTCCCAGTCGACCTCATATGAGACTCAGACCAGTTCGTTTTTTGTGAGAGTATTTGCCACGATTGTGAACTCTGTAACTACTATGTGTATATGTCCCAGCCTTACAACGCCTGTAATGATTGGATGACTTGCCCTCTCGTCCCAGGCCATCCTCTTTCTTCTTTCCCTTCCCCTCCTATTTCCCTGATGCCCTCTTAGTCCCTCTGCAGCCGTCCTTTCCACACGCTTTGCCCCAGAGTGTGCCTGGTAGCAGGGGTCAAACTGGTAACTGTCTGGCTCTGGCCTCCAGGGGCAGCCGGCCAGCACTGTAACCTTTATTTAAGTTCTATTTACGGGCACCTGTGGATGAAGAAAGAGGGCTTACCCTGGGACCTGTCCAGCTTTTTGCTGGGAGTTACACTTAAGACATAAAGGACAGTTATCCTTGAGCAGCACGGTGTTTTAAAAGGCGTTTTTTTTTCCTTTGAGATCAATTCTAAGCAAGAGTTAACATTTTAGAAAGTGATTGTATCTTCTGGAAAGGCTCAGTGTTCATGAGAGTGGATGGTTTGTTAACTTTGACTAGAATGATCAACTTGTCAGTAATGAAGTTTGTAAATACTTGTGTGTGTGTGTGTGTGTGTGTGTGTGAGTGAGTGAGTGAAACCACTATTTTGGGGAGGGGGAAGGATTCCCCCTCTCTGGCTTAGGTGAATCATATTTGCTTTGATAGCCCTTAAAGTGATTAGGAGTATTAAGATAATACAGAGCTATCCATTTAGAAAATGTAAGCCTCTACTTCGGGGAGTCAGAGTAATTGCTTAAAACAAAGCATTGCATTTTCAGTGCATTTCAAACAGCCATCATCGCCTTGGAGAAGGCATCTACTGGGGGGCTTTAGGGTTCTCTTGCAGTCCATTTGAGAACCTTTTGAATTTCCAGGAAACATTTCGCACTGCTTTTCTTTATGACTCACAATGTCCTTGAATGTATTGTTTGTGAACTAAAATGCTAATTTTCCAGTAATTATCAGATGGCTAAGGTGATGGTGAGAGAGCACAGTGGGCATTTGGCTGCACATACATCCAGGCATGATCACCTGAAGCTCAACCCATCTGTCTTCAGGAACTCCGTGGCTGTGCACGGACAGCCCTGCATGCTGGGGAAGAATCTCTCTCTCCATTGCACCCTTCGCTTTCACAGATCAAATCTGGAACTGGCTCAGCATCCAAGATAACTGCTGGGAACACATCGGCCTGGCCCTTCGGATGTGCCAGGCTTCCTCCAGGGACTGGCTTCCTAGTAGATGTGTGTGATTTAGTAGCTCATTTTCATCCTGGCTTCCAAAAAGCATTTGATAAACTGTTGCTTCCTTTCCAGGATATTGCCCTGTGTATATTTGTCCCAGATTTCTTCTTTATGCTCCAAGCAATAGGTTGAATAAATACACACATAGCTTTTGCAGACAGAAAGTCACATTGATTTAGAGTGTCATTGCTAAAGTTGTAACTGTGTTGAATTCTTACAGTCTCCATGTGAATGATGTATCTTAATGTTATCATTTCTGAGGTTTTGGTTTCCCTTAACTCAGTACTGTTGTGTAACGTATCTGCTTATGCCTTCTCTTCAGAAATGCATAGATGCTGCTTTTCCATTGCAAAGAAACTCAGCTAAAATAAAGTCTTGAAACATTTTGCGAGATCATTGAATATTCCATTCTTTGAGAGCATTTGGGCCCATCATCCCTGCACCTTAACATTTTTGTGTTATTAATTCCCGACTTAATTGAAAGTTTATCTAATGAATAAAAAATTAATAAAGAGAAGTATTTGACAGAGCAGGATTGACAATGAGAGCCTTCGTCTTTTATTATAGTTGATTGTGAAAATAATCAGAACTGCTGGTTCACACACAGGCTCTAAAGCACACTCCAGGCAGAGTGTGAGCTTTTATCAGACAATCATGAAACCGTTTCTTGAATATTTGAGCAGTTCGTGTGGAGGCTGAGAGGGGAAGGGAAGAGAAACTGCTAGAATTACTAGAATTCATGGTGCTACTTCCGTTAGCAGTGGGCACAGACACAGTAGAGTATCTCACCTGGAAAAGCACTCCTCTCTCAGCTACGTGCTGGGTAAGACACAACAACAAACATTATCCTGTTGTGAGTGGCGGCTCACTCAAATTAAGGTCATGGAGTGCTTCATGGGATGCTCTTTTAACAGAACAGGTGTGGTTCTCACTTTACATTAAGAGAACCTGACCCAGGATATGGATTCATTTGGTTTCTCTCGATTAAGATCAAACAAAGCCATGTTTAATAATAAAAATCCAATTCTTGCTCAAAATCTTAGATAGTGTGAAGAATGGTTATAAAGTATCTAAGGGGGTATTGGTGATTCAGTGGTAGAATTCTCAACTTAGATGAGGGGGACCGAAGTTCGCATCCTGGTGAATGCCTCTCAAGCGTAGTCACTACCCATCTGTCCGTGGAGAATTGCATCTTGCTGTAATGCTGAATTATAACAGAGTTTCTAGACAGAGACTAAGTGTTTTGTTCCATTGCCATGGTATCACCGTGAGTTGGGATGATTCAACAGCTGCTAGCAACAACAGATTATGTAAGGATAAAATTTCCTTGGCCAGATCTAGCTGCCCGGCACTGCCAGTCCCTAGGCACTACAAGCCACATAAGCTGCATGAAGTGCCCATGGAGCGCGCCACTTAGAGTGGATGCCGCTTACTCCTCTATTGCTTAGAATGGAATTTTGCCATGTATGACATTGTTCCTGAGTTTAAGGCAAGAATCATTTGTTTATTTGTATCATAACTTTTAAAGTTACACACAGACATCAGATGACATCAATTAAAAGAGAAAATATCCAGAGAGGAAAGAAACATTGAAATGACACTGTCTGAGGTAGAGTTGTAGCAGAGAAGCAGAACCAGGAGAATATGCATGTATCAGAGATCCATTTCAAGAAATGGATTTACGAGATTTTGGAAGCTGGAAAGTCGACTGCAAGGCTGGACATTCTCTAGCAAGAGCCCTTGCTGCAGTCAACAGCTCGACTTCCTCTTCCTCAGAACCACCACCCTTGGGCTCTTAAGGTCTTCAATGGTGCTCAAGGCCCAGGTGAGCAAGGGTTAACTTCTTTCCTGAAAATCAACTAATAGTAGCTAGTAACCACAGCTATAGAATACCTTCCTGCCTACAGCTCGATTGGTGTTCGGGCTTATGAGTTGTTCTCCACTCACGCTCTCACTCACTCATTCACTCTCTCACTCATTCATTCACTAACTCTCTCACTCACTATCTTACTCACTCAACATCTCTCTCACTCACTCACTCACTCACTCACTCTCTCACACACTCACCCACTCTCACTCATTTTCTCACTCACTCTCTCACTCTCACTAACTCACTCATGCACTCTCTCACTTACTCACTCACTCACTATTTCACTCACTCTCTCACTTACTCACTCACTCACTCACTCTCTCCCTCTCTCCTCCCTCCCTCCCTCACTCTCTCTCTCACTCACTCACTATCTCACACTCATTCATTCACTCACTCTCTCACTCACTATCTTACTCAACATCTCTTTCACTCACTCTCTCACTCACTCACTATCTCACACTCATTCATTCACTCACTCTCTCACTCACTCTCTCACTCACTCTCTCACTCAGTCTCTCACTCACTTACTCTCTCACTCACTCTCTCACTCAGTCTCTCACTCAGTCTCTCACTCTCTCACTCAGTCTCTCTCTCACTCACTCTCTCACTCAGTCACTCACTCACTCACTCACTCACTCACTCTCTCACTCAGTCTCTCACTCACTTACTCTCTCACTCACTCTCTCACTCTCTCACTCAGTCTCTCACTCTCTCACTCAGTCTCTCTCTCACTCACTCTCTCACTCAGTCACTCAGTCACTCACTCACTCACTCACTCACTCACTCTCTCACTCAGTCTCTCTCTCACTCACTCTCTCACTCAGTCACTCACTCACTTACTCTCTCACTCACTCTCTCACTCAGTCACTCACTCACTCACTCTCTCACTCAGTCTCTCACTCACTCTCTCACTCACTCACTAAAAAAAAGAGTTGTTCTCAGCAATTTGACACATACCATGTATAATGACACATAAGCACATATAATGTTTAGAAATGTGTCAGCCTAGATGAACTGCAAGCTTCCCACGGTTCCCCACCGAAGCAACACTTCTTTTTTGGGAAAGAGTAAAGTGATGGGAGCGGAGCCCAGGGGCTGGGGGAATGGAGAATTAGGGGTGGATACAGAGTGGGTCACAAGAAGGTGGGCTGCCTTTTCCACAAATGTGCACAGGCACTGAGGCCCACTGAGCAGATGCCTCAATGGATATCCATCGAAAACTCTATCCAGGAGGGAGAGGAAGGGTTGACACCTTTCTGTGACATCTTGATCCTTTACCGAAGACTGAGTGAATGGAAGTCATTCCACTCAGTTCCAGAGTTCCCAGAGGGACACCTCCAGGGCCCAAGAAATTTGGGAAGAAGGCAATGGCCACATTAACAAGAACCACCCCTCCATTTCCTCTGCCTACAATGAGGAGAGAAAGGGAGCTTCAATATTTGGTCTTGGGCAGTAGCGAGATGCAAATATTGAACCACCAGTTTCCTGCCCTAATGACTAATTTAAGGATAAAAAAGCAAAATACCAAAAGGTAGTTTATGATTTCATACAGTTAATGACCTAAATAAGAGCAATAAAGGAGGTAGACAAAACTAGAGATATAAAACAGTTTTAAAATATTGATGAAGACATTCCACAGTTCTTGACCAAACAACCCTGCTATTTAAGATATTCCCACATTCCTCCTTGATTGGCATCCTCACTTGCTAGAGTCTTCGCTTTTAAGCATGCATCCGCGACGGTGACTATGACATTGTGTTTGAGATATCAGAAACAGGCGATTCCTCTGCTCAGAACACGTTGCATTCATTTTTGAAAGCCCCCTTTCCCTTCTGCTGAACTTAATAGCAATTATGCTGACAATATTTTTAGTTCTTTGGACATTTTGAGGAATTTCATAATTCCCTTATACTATCTCATGGGAATTTGGGCTGCAACACAAAGCAGAGACAAATGGCAGCATGTTGCCTTCAGATTGCCTGGCACTTGTTCTCTTTACATGATACGTTTGTTTACGGAAGTAACGACCACAAGGGAGCAAAAGGTAAATTTTGTCAAAAGTATAATGACTTTTACGAAATGAATATATAAATATCACAAGCATAGTTCCATCTAGTTTTTTTATACCTATGGACAGAATGAACTTTACTGTAGGCACTTAGAATACAGTGTTCTGCAGATGAATGTTTAAAAAGAATAAGGAGAGGAGGTGGCCAAGTTCAATGCTGAGGCCATGAGGGCGGCGGCAGCCCCCTGGGCCTCAACCTGTGCTCTCCTGCTCAGCCCAGTCCTGCTGCTCTGGGTGTTGGGCTGATGGTCTGCTGCCTGCTGGTACCCACACAGCACAGGCCTGGCCTGGCCCCTGCTCTCAGTGACTCTGTTTGTGCTCTGTAGCAGGGCCCTCTGAACACCAGGTTAAATAAATAGTCACCCCCAAAAAAACAAAAAAATAAAAAGAATAAGGAATGTAAATTTGTTATTTCCATATTGGGCAGCTAGCCAGCCACCCAGGTGTTAGAAAGAATCCTGATCACAAGTGCAATTTTAACCACAAGAAATTTAGGTATTGGTTCTGCCAAAACAAATTGAACCAGCTAAATTCCACCACTGGCTATGGGTAAAACTAGATGTGTAAAGGAAGGAAAGATTGGTGAGGGATTTGCCATTTGTGAATGTTAAATAGTAATAAAGAACTGGCAGCTGAAACGGTCTATTTATGTGACTAATCAGCCTACTTAGATAGGATTGAATGATCTGGTCTGGTCAATGATAAATGATTATTCAATGTAAGCATATTAATGAAACAAGCAAACTAGAAAAGATATAAATAGTTACACGTTGTTTTAGGTCACAAAAGAAGCCTAAGTTGGAAATCTAATTTACGGAGAACATTTATTAAGTTTTAAACAGGAAAAGACAAAGCCACATCACCCGGGTGAGCGAGGCCATTAACATGAGATGTCCAAGCATTTTCAGAGATTCAGAGACTTAAAAAGGACACGGGAGCAAAGGAAAACTGTCACAAAACCATGACTGGTGGCCGATCAATCAATGCATCACTGATTCAGGTGGGACTCTAGAAGTGAGAATAGGGCTACATGGTGTTAGAAGACTTTCCAAGATTGGTTCAGGGCCCTCTGACGAAGTCAGTGCAAATATGACTCATGGCAGCAGGCCTCCAGCACCTGGATTCCCATTAAGGGTACTCCCACGTGCGGCTCCAAGGCCCGGCTGCTTCTCCCGGGACCCGCTAGGGAATGACCGCAATCTACGTTAACACAGTCTGCTTGAGGTCAGAGATATTCATGAAGCTGGTTAATGGTCAGAATGAACTCAGTGGAGGCTGAATTTTCGTGGAGACTGGTGAGTGGATGTAGGGCTCTCCTAGTAAATCATAGCATTTTACAAACTTAATGTTAAGAAATTGAGCTCTAATATGCCTTTAAACACATCTACTGAACATCTTTATTAAAAATTCAAGTGCTTTTCATGCACAGGAAATCCAGTACTTCTGTAGGATCTTCTCCAGCTCTTTTGTCTTTGGGATTTGTCCTTTTTATTTTTAAAATAATTTTAACGGGGGCTCACACAGCTCTAATCACCATATATACATGCATACATTGTGTCAGTGTTTGCATCTTAAGGACCTTTTACATGGGTAGAGGCTGTGGTCTCTCTTCTCCATTACTCTTTTACTCACACCCCTCAGGGATTTGTCCTGTTAAAAACATTTTCCATCTGGAAAACTGATGATGGCCAGCTATCAAAAGAGATAGCATCTGGGGTCTTAAAGGCTTGAAGGTAAACAAGTGGCCATTTAGCTCAGAAGCAACAACGCCCACATGAAAGAAGCACACTAGCCTGTGCAGTCACGAGGTGTCGAAGGGATCGGGTATTAGCCATCATCAGAACAAACAATCATATTATTGTGAACGAGGAGGGTGAATGTGGAGTGTAGACACAAAGCCCATTTGTGGGCCACCAGACATCCCCTTACAGACGGATCGCGGGGAGGAGATGAATCAGGGTGCGATGTGGCAACAAAAAAAATAAATAATATTTTTCTTTTGTTAAGTAGAGTTTGGGAGGAAGTCATAAATGAACAAACAAATATTGTATAAATTCCATCATTTTAAGTGGGATATGTCCATAAAGTTTTCTCTGGAAGTAGAGCAGCTAGTCCTTCCTAGCCTCTTCCTACTCTGGAGGTTCTCTTAGGCAGACAAAAGCTCACCCTGGGCAGGAATATGCAGTGAAGGGAAACGGATAAGCAAACAAATAAAAAGGAATCCATCTCCCACACCCACAGCAAGGAAGTCAACATTTCTGAAACCACAGAATAAGACAGACGGATGTCTCATCAGTTCAGGGAAAGCATGCTATGAACTCCATGTGCCCATCTGAGATACAGAAAGGGCTATTTAAAAATCTGTAGCTGAGGGTGTAGAGACCCACAGCAGGTGAGGCATTTCAGATGAGGTGATTCTGCCCACTCCTATGTTGTGCCATGTCTATTTCTCGTTTTCAATTAAAAAGCTTACTGGCTTGCTTATGAGACTTGTCACCTTCTTTGAATTCTTTCTCAAGAGGGGACAAGAACTGAGGAAGGAGAGGTCTCACATTAGGGGCGTCCTCCCCTAACATCTTTTGGTGTTGTGACTCATACACATGCCCTTTTTTTTCTTTAATAAAACTTGTAAACATCTCATCTCATCTCATCTTGGTATTTAAAAAATTTTTTTAAATTACATTGGAGCACAATGAATGTACTCCCTCCAGGGACTTCCTCTCCTGCTACTTTATATTTGAACAAGTCTCTTTCTCAGCTCTCTATATCTCTTTTTCCTGTTTTTGTTTGTTTGTTGTTGTTTTCTGGGGCTGGGAGATTTACAGCAGGGATGGGGGCTAACCATCCATGCCCTAGATGGGCAGTAAGGACTTTCTATATGAGTTTTCTGGACAACAGAATTCTGAAGATTAAAGAGGAACTTTCTCTGGTACAGGGATCTGGATGTTTCTGCGTGAGTGGAAGCCATAAAACGATGTCATGGATAAAATCTTATGAAGTGCAGGCATCTCACAGGTAGTACCCTTAGGAAAATCTTTTAATTTAACCACTGACTCTTGCAGGGATCCGCATAAAATACGTGGTCAACCAGAGGCTCTTGAGCTACCTTGGCTGTTGTAGACACCTGGAGAACAACTGAGACACACGAAAAGGGAGAGCTGACCACGGGAGTGGCCTTCCTTGGGATCCTGTATCTGTGAGCAGCACACTTTCAGACCCTCCACAGAGAAAATGCCGTCAGCTTCTCTCCGTTTCTGGGACGTGCATAAGTAAAGACTCAGTTGGAGGAATCAGCCAGCTGTAACCAGCTGCACCTGTCAGCCCACATCGCTTCTGGCAGCTGTGTTTATACCTGTGTCCTCCTTGTGGGGAATGTGTCAGGAAATGTTGCACCTCTCAGTCAACATGGGGAAGAAATATTCCAGAGTAAGTTGTATTCCAGAGCTATTACCCCCTAGATGTTGGAGACGTTCCCTCCTGAGGCTGTCTTTTTAATCATTGAAAAGAAAGACATGGGCTTGTGTGTTAGGATGGGTTGTCTAGAAGCAAAACTCATGCTAATCATACATTTATAAGACAGATCTTTATATTAAGAAGTAATTTTTAAGCTGAGCGAAGTAAGCCAAGATCAAAAGGACAAGTACAACATGAGTCCGCTGAGATAAACTTAAATTAAAAAAATGCTAAACGGGCATAGGGAAAAATCTACTGTATACTAACATTCCTAGGGTGAGGACCAGGTAGTATGGAAGGGGCTAGACAAAATCCAGGGACACATATGGTAGCCAACTAAAAAGGATGGGAGGTGGGGGGAAGACATGGGTAGTGGGGGAACAGGGCACTAACCCACCCAAGAGGAGGGTATTGTTTATATCTCCACACTGAAAGAGGGGCCAGACTTCAACCTGGTGCTCCAGGATGTGAATGCAACAAACCAGCATGAAACAGGGAACCAGTGAGAGGTCTGAGGGGCAGGCCCCAATCCTAGCTATATGGATAGCTGTCCCTCCCCCCAGAATAATTTACTTCAGAGGACCACACTGAAGCTACAGCTCAGGAGGAAGACATGTCTGATCAGAGCACACAGGAGCAAGAGAGAGTGGAGCACATCCTGGCCCACAAAGCCTTGAGGATGATATCCCTGCTCAGAGCAGCCAATGTACAGAGAGGACCATATGGCCGGCCCCACTATGAGACACAACATCCCTCACTGACCCATAGCCCTACAGGGACAACACTGGAGACAATAGGAGTTGCATCCGATCTGACCCCACAACACTGAGGCAAAACACTATGGGTGTGCAACAGAACAAGGGGCGCAGAGAAAGAAAGTCCTGAAGGAGCACCAGAAATAGACTTTGGGGCCAGGGCATGGCATCCCATCAGACTCACCTGGAAAACACTCGTAAAAGTCAAGAAATAGACCTTGAACTATTTATAGTTTTTTTTCTCCTTTTTTGGTCATTTTTGTTATTGTTTTGTTTTGTTGCTTTGATTCACTCTGTCTTGTTTTTGTGCATGTTATTATCTCTGCAGGACTATCTAGATAAGATAGGTGGGATAAACCATCTGGAGGAGAAACCACGGGACCAACTGTTCTGGGCGGGGGACATGGGAGAGGGGGAGATAAGGGAACAACAAGTGATCCAAAATTGGTGGCAAGGAGGATGTAAGAGGCCTGGTAGGTCTTAATCAAGAGCAATGTAACCGAGAGGAATTACTGAAACCCAAATGAAGGGTGAACATGATAGTGGGACAAGAGGAAAGTAAAAGGAAATAGAGGAAAGAACTAGGAGGCAAAGGGCATTTATAGAGATCTAAATACAGGCATGTACATATGTAAATATATTTCTATATGATGACAGGGAAATAGATCTATGTGCATATATTTATAGGTTTACCATTAAGGTAGCAGACGGACATTGGGTCTCCACTCAAGTACTCCCTCAATGCAAGAATACTTTGTTCTATTAAATTGGCATTCCATGATGCTCACCATCCAAAAACAATTGCTGAGGACAAAGTGGTGAAGGAAGCTGATGGTGCCCTGCTATCCAAAGATATAGCATCTGGGGTCTTAAAGGCTTGAAGATAAACTAGTGGCCATCTAGCTGAGAAGCAAAAAAACCCACATGGAAGAAGCACACCAGCCTGTGTGATCACAAGGTGTCAAAGGGATCACGTATCAGGCATCAAGGAACAAAATATATCATTGTGAATGATGGGCAGTACAGAGTGGGGACTCAAAACCTATCTGCAGGCAACTGGACATCCCCTTACAGAAGGGTCATGGGGAGGAGAAGAGCCAGTCAGGGTGCAGTGTAGCAATGATGAAACATACAACTTTCCTCTAGTTCTTAAATGCTTCCTCCCCACCCCCCATCATGATTCCAATTCTACCTTACAAATTGGACTAGACTAGAGAATGTACACTGGTACAGATAGAAACTGGAAACACAGGGAATTCAGGACAGATGAATCCCTCAGGACTAGTGGTAAGAGTGGCGACACCGGGAGGGCAGAAGGAAGGTGGGGTAGATAGGGGAACCAATTAAAAGGATCTACATATTAAACCCCTCCCTGGGAGATGGACAACAGAAAAGTGGGTGAAGGGAGACATCAGAGAGTGTAAGATATGATGAAATAATAATTTGTAAATTATTAAGCATTCATGTGGGAGGGCCATAAATAAGGAGCTGATACCAAGGGCCCAAGTAGAAAGCAAATGTTTTGAGAATGATGATGGCAACAAATGTACAAATATGTTTGACACATGGATGGATACATGGATTGTGATAAGAGTTGTATGAGTCCCCAATAAAGTGATTTTATTTTAAAGGAAGCAATTTTATAACAAGAAGACATTTCAGCCTACTCACATGGGTCCCATGCTAGCCTGAGCCCCCTTCAGCGTCATCTAGTTGCAGGCTAAAGATGCAGAAAGGGGAGGCCAGAATCAAGGAGAACACAGGTAAGTGGTTACAGAGTCACATGATCCAAGGTCAGTGGGAACATGGCAGGGTACCTCCAGCTCTCCAGGTTGGTGGCCCTCACTGGGCACTCCCTAGAGGCTGACACAGAGTCACACTGAAGAGGAAGGCAAAGAGAGTTTCTCAATGTCTCTCATAAAAAGTATCAAGGTGGCAGAAGGACCTGGGGCCTCTACTCTAACACTCCCTCAATGCATGAATACCTTCTTTTATTAAATTGGAACTCTATGATGCTCACTCTCCCGACACAACGGCTGGAGCCAAAGTGGGTGAACAAGTAAATGTGGTGAAGAAAGCTGATGGTGCCCGGCTATCAAAAGAGATAGTGACTGGGATCTTAAAGGCTTGAAGATAAACAAGTGGCCATCTAGCTCAGAAGCAACAAAGTCCACATGGAAGAACACACCAGCCTGTGTGATCGAGTGGTCCCAAAGGGATCAGTTGTCAGGCATCAAAGAACACAAAATCATATCATTGACTGCACACCTCCATGATAGGATCGCTGAAGACAAATGAGTGCATAAGCAAATGTGGTGAAGAAAGCTGATGGTGCCCGGCTATCAAAAGAGATAGTGTCTGGGGTCTTAAAGGCTTGAAGGTGAACAAGAGGCCATCTAGCTCAGAAGCAAAAAAGTCTACGTGGAAGAAGCACACCAGCCAGTGTGATCATGAGGGGCCAAAGGGACGAGGTATAAGGCATCATGCAAAAAAAAAAAAAAGATATGTGTGTATATGTATATATGTGTGTGTGTATGCGTGTGTATATATATATATATATATATACCATATTGAATGAAGGGGGAAGTGCAGAGTGGAGACCCAAGGCCCAAGTGTCAGCCACTGGAGATCCCCTCATAGAGGGGTTTAGGAGAGGAGATGGGTCAATCAGGGTGCGAGGTAGTACCGATGAAGGACACAGCTTTCCCTCAGATCCTGGATGCTTCCTCCCCCCAACTACCATGATCCAAATTCTACCTTGCAGGGCTGCATAGGGCAGAGGTTGTACACTGGTACATATGAGGGCTGGAGGCACAGGGAATCCAGGGTGGATGATACCTTCAGGACCAAGGGGCAATGCTGGGAGAGTGGAGGGTGAGTGGGTTGGAAAGGGGGAACTGATTACAGGGATCCACATGTGACCTCCTCCCTGGGAGAGGGACGGCAGAGAAGGGGGAGAAGGGAGACTCCGGATAGGGCAAGATATGACAAAATAACGATGTATAAATTACCAAGGGCACATGAGGGAGGGGGGAGTGGGGAGGGAGGGGGGAAAATAAAAAAGAGGACCTGATGCAAAGGGCTTAAGTGGAGAGCAAATGCTTTGAGAATGATTGGGGCATGGAATGTATGGATGTACTTTATACAATTGATGTATGTATATGTATGGATTGTGATAAGAATTGTATGAGCCCCTAATAAAATGTAAAAATAAATAAATAAATAAGAAAAGAAAAGGCCCCACCCCCAAAGAGGCATCATTAGTCTGTAACCTGATTAAGAAGTTGGACCTTGTCCCTTCATTTCCACACAGGTTCGAGTTTACATAAAAATCCAATGGCAACACCTTGTTGTTAGGTGCAGTTGAGTTGGTTCTGACACAGTAACCTATGTACAATAGAAAAAAAGACACGCTGCCCAGACCTGAGCCATCTTTGCAATTGTTCTCATGTCTGAGCCTGTTGTTTCAGCCCTGGCATCAGTCCATCTCCTTGAGGACATTCCTCTTTCTGGTGGCCTCTGCCCTTTACCAAACCTGATCCCCTTCTCCAGGGGGAGATCTCTCCTGACAGCACATAAGTTGAAGTCTTGCCGTCCTTGCCTCCAAGGAACATTTAGTTTTACTTCTTCCGAGACAGATTTGTTTGTCCTTTTAGCCGTCCATGCGACTTTCAATGTTTTTCTCCGGCACCACAATTCGAATAAACGGATTCTTCTTTGGTTTCCTTTATTCAAAGGGCAATTTTCACATGAATATGAAACAACAGAAAATACCATGACTTGTGTGAGGTGCCGCCTAGTCCTTACAGTAACACCCTTGCTTTTCAATACTCTAAAGAAGTCTTGTGCAGCAGATGTACCTAATGCGACTTATATTTTGATCTTTTGACTGCTGTCTCCATAAACATTGATTGTGGATCCAATAAAGACAAAATCCTTGACAACTTCTGATTTTCTCCATTTATTATGATGTTACCTATTGGTCCATTTTTGAGGGTTTTGGCTTTCTTAACATTGAGTCATAATCCATACTGAAGGCTGCAGTCCTTGGTCTTCATCAACAAGTGCTTACATCCTTCTCACCTTCAGCAAGCTAGGTTGTGTTCTCTGCCTACCACAGGTTGTTAATAAGACGTCCTCCAATCCTGATGTCATATTCCTCTTCATGTAAACCAGGTTCTGTCGTGATTTCTTGCACCATGCAGATTGAATAAGTATGGTGAGAGGCTACAGCCCCGTCACACACCTCTCCTGATTTTCAAGCATGCAGTCAATATCCAAGAGAGGAACAAGTGTGTGGATGGCACAGGACTGGACAGTGTTTCACTCTGTTCTGCACAAGGTTGCGATGGCGTTGGAGCTGACTCAATGATATCTAACAACAACAATAAAAATGTGGTCAGATCTCCAGGGGCAAAGCTGACCTTCACAAATATTTCAGTCAGCCTTTTCCAGAAATCTAATTAATTGTACTTATGTAGCAAATCTGGGGTTTGGCCCCTTATGAGAAACATAAAGAAGATACCCTGGTCCAATTTGCCCCATAGTTGAGGTGGGAGCACATTATAAGTTAAGGTGCAGATAGAGTATAAATCCCTGAACATTCTAATAAACAGCCTTAACAATTTTTCCTCTATTTGATCTACTAATGTCTGTCTGGGGTATCTTTGGCCAGAAATAATGATTAGCTGCCACTTAATAGTCTCTAGAACAGTGGTTCTCATCTGTGGGTCCTTGGGGGGGGGGTCAAACGACCCTTTCACAGGGGTCGCTTAAGATCATCAGAAAACACATATTTCCAATGGTCTTAGGAACAGAGACATCACTCCTCTGTCAGTCTCCAGGTGGGTCCGCCCACATGCAGATATGGTGGTCTGGTGAGAAAGAAGCTATCTCAACTTTCTCACTGATGTTGGCTTTTTACACATATTGTCACAAAATGTAGCAATGTAGTTTACTGTTGTTATATTAAGACTGTTATCCACGCTACCCCATGCTTCAAGACAAAATTTCATTTATTTGTAATTAGAAATAAATATTTCACAATGTATAATTACATATTGATTTTGTGATTAATCGCTATGCTTTAATTATGTTCAATTTGTATCAATGAAAATACATCCTACATATCATATATTTACATTATGATTCATAATAGTAGCATAATTATAGTTATGAAGTACCAACAAAAATAATGTTATGGTTGGGGGTCACCACAACATGAGGAACTATATTAAAGGATCGCAGCATTAGGAAGGTTGAGAACACTGCTCTAGAAGAAGGATCCCTGGTGGCACAGGGCTTATGCAACGGGCTGCTAATAACAAGGTCAGAAGTTTGAAACCACCAGCTACTCCATGGGAGAAAGGCTTTCCACTCCTGTAAAGAGGTCCAGTCTCAGAAACCCATAAGGGCAAGTTTACTCCGTACTGTAAGATCGTTATGAGCTGGCATCTACTCAATGGCAGTGAGAGAGTGAAGGAACAGGCTGTCCACATCAGAGGAATTAGCCACTGAAAGCCTTATGGATAGCATCGAAACATTATCTGAGGGAGAGGGAAGCGGGGAGGGAGGGGAAATAAAAGAGGACCTGATGCAAAGGGCTTAAGTGGAGAGCAAATGCTTTGAAAATGATTAGGGCAAAGAATGTACGGATGTGCTTTATACAATTGATGTATGTATATGTGTGGATTGTGATAAGAGTTGTATGAGCCCCTAATAGAATGTAAAAACAAAAACATTATCCGATACTGAAAACCTAATGAATAGAAGAAGCAAAACATTGGCAGAGATAGGGCTAGAAGATGAGCCTCTTGGATCAGCAGGTCCTGAAAATATGACTGAGGAGGAGCTGTCTTCTCAAAGTCGGGTCCACTGTCATGGCACAGATGGATTAAGCCTGTTGGAGTAAAGTCTCAAGACCTTCCTTGGCTGATGGGGCCTGACTCAACATGGATAGAAACACCTGCAAACATCAACCAATAATTGGAAACAGAATGTATGATGTATAAATCTAAAAGAAATGGAAGTTTTAAAATATGAAGAAGATGCCAAAAGATCAATATTCTAGGTGTTAGGAAACTGAAATAGACATTTATTGGCCATTTTTAATCATAAATTTATATGGTTTTCTATGCTGGGAATGATAGATTCAAGAGGAATGGTATCTCATTCATTGTCCCCCCAGCCAAAAAAAGACATTTCAAGATCTATATTGCAGTAGAATTCTGTGATGAATAATATCTATCCACATAAAAGGAAATCCATTCAATACAAATATGATACAAATTTATGTACCAACTACTAAAACTCATGATGAAGAAATTGAAAAATCCTACCAATATCTTCAGTTTGAAATTGATTAAATATAAAATCAAAATGCGTTGATAATTATTGGCCAGTGGAATGGAAAAGTTGGAAAGAAAGAGGAAGGAATGGTAGTTAGAAAATGTGGTCCAGGTGATAGAAATGTAGCTGGAGATCACATGACAGAATTTTGTAAGACCAACAACTTCCTCATCGCAACTATCTTTTTCCAAAAAAACAACATGTGACTCTACAAACGAACTTCTCCAGGTGGAATTCAGAGAAATCAAATTGGGAAATAATTGAGAAGCTCAAGATCAGCTACTAACACAAGGCCAGAGGCTGATTGTTTTAATTTTCTTTAATGTAACATGAACTTACCTGAGATCATCCTGACACAGAATTATAGCCTGAGATAAATTAGAAAGAAATATTTAGAAAACCTAAGGATGAACTTAGTAACTAACTAGAAAGAAGCTTCTGCCGAGCAGCAATCACCCTCCCTTTTGAAAATGACCTTTAAAAACCAGAAGCCACACAGATGGAAAGCTGCAAGATGTGGGCACTAGAGCTAGAAATTCCAGCATCTAGCTCTAGTCACAGGGGTGGGGTGGAGGAAGAGGGGGCAGGGGGAGAAGAAGAAGAAGCATCTCCGTGGCTCAGAATCTTTCTCAACTTGCAAGGAGGACCTGCTTCATCTCTTTTCTAATGACCCTATTTTTTTTGACCCTATGTTTCAATAAACCTCTGGCTTAACTCTTGGCTGCAATGAGCAAGTGAGTTTAATTTCGCTCCTTACAAATCACATGCTTGCTACTTCCCATATGGACAACAAACTGGAGTTATCTGCAGGATAACTTTATGCAAAGGTACTTCACCATGCAAACACACTGGATGGTGTGGACCACAACACACTATGGATGGTCTTGAGAAGAATGGGAATTCCAGAACTCTTCATTGTGCTCAAGCAGAACCTGTAAATGGATCAAGAGGCAGTCAGATGTAGGAACAGAAGAAGAGTATACAGCATGGTTTCAAATCAGGAAAGGTGTGTGTTGTGGTTGTATCCGCTCACCATGCTCATTCAGACCGCAAGCTGGGCCAACAATCAGAGCAGCTGGGTTATATGAAGAAGAGTGCAGCATCAGGCTCAGGGGAGGGCTTAGTAACAATCTGCAATATGCAGATGACACAAACTTGGCTGAGGGTGAAGAGGACCTGAAGTACTTTATGATGAAGATCCAAGAGTTCAGCCTTCCGTATGGATTATGACTCAATGTAAAGGAAACAAAAATCCTCACACCGGCAGCCATAGACAACACCATGATAGACAGAAAAGAAAAGAAAACAAAGATTGACGTTGTCAAAGTTTGTCTTGCTTGGATCCACTCAATGCTCATAGAAGCAGCAGTCAAGATACCAAATGACATATTGCACTGGGTCAACCTACTGCCCAAGACCTCACTATAGCATTGAAAGGTAAGGATGTTGCTTCGAGGACTAAGGTGCACCTGCCCCAAGCCATGGTCTTTTCAATTGCTTCATAAGCATGTGAAAATTGGACTTTGCATACGGGAGATGCATAAAGAATTCATGCATTTTAGTTATGGTGTTGGCAAAGAATATCATGGTCTGCCAAAAGAGCAAACTAATCTATCCTGGGAACCAGAATGCTCTTTAGAGGCAAGGATGGCAAAACTTGACCTCACACACTTCGAGCATTTATCGATGAGAGCAGTCCCTGGAGAAGGACATCATGCTTGATGAAGTAGAACGGCGGAGAAAACGAGGAAGGCCCCTTTTGGATTGTACAGGGTCCCCATCAGTACAATGTTGTGTTCTAAGATTCTCATTCTTCTCAAAGTGATTTACAGTTTGTTATGGTCCACACAGTGGAATGCCTTGACATAGTGAATAAAATTCAAATAAATATATTTCTGGTAATCTCAACTTTGAGTCAAGATCCATCTGACATCAGCAATGATATCCCTTGTTCCACGTCCTCTTCTGAATTTGGCCTGAACCCTTGGCAGTTTCCTTTCAATGTACTGCTGCAACACTTGTGGGAAGTTTTTCAACAAAATTTTATGTGATATTAATGATATCATTCTATAATTTGAGGACTCTGTTGGGTCACCTTTCTATGGAATAGGAGTAAATAAGGATCTCTTCTAGTGACAGCCGTCTTCCAAATGTCCTGGTTTATATGAGTGAGGACTTCGGTGCTGCCTCTCCTTGTTGAAATGTTTCAGTTGGTGTCCAGTCAATGCCTGGAGCCTCATATTTGGCTAATCTTTCAATGCAGCTTGAGCTTCTTTCCTTCTAAGTTGGGAGCCAAGTTTTTCTTTATTGTCTGTTTTGGCCTGGAAGCTCCTCTGAAATCTCTTCACTTTGGGTGACTCAGCTGGCATTTGAAATACACAGTGACACAGCTTCCAGCATCACAGAAACACCCAAGACACCACAGTATGACAATCTGACAGACAAGCGGTGGGAATGAAATTCAGAAGATGTCAAAGTGCTGTCTCCTTAAATATGGACCAAGAGGGGATTGTCTCACTCATTTTGACATCTAATATGTTTTGCCCTTTAGAGTCCATAAGATTGTAATACCCAGATGCCACGCCAATTGTTTAGGTATTCAGGTGGTCAATGTATTGGTATGCAATTTTAAGAAAACAATTAGAATTAATACAAGAAACTCGAGGAGTGCTTTCACCCCAGAGATTAACCACCATTTCCCTTCTCAGTTCCCTACACCAGCATGGGACTGGTAGTTTATTAGGACATGAACTTAGGGTCTGTACTGCAAGAATGAAGGATGTATCTACCCAGAGGGTGTAAGAGGCACAATTCGGGACTGTCATGGGATAACTGAAGTTAGGGGAAGAAGAGTGTCATTTCCTGCATCCTGAGAATAGAAAAAGGCCTCACAAGAAATGGGGTGAAGAGGCACAGGTTAGACAGTAAGGTAAGATAATCTGGAGACCTAGGTTTGAATCTGCATGGCCTTTCTGAAAAGTCTGAGGAGAAAAAAAGAGGGCATTCTGCCTCTCCCATGATCTCCTCTATTCTTTCACAGATGGGGAGCTGAGGCTCAATACTCAATGCACCCTTGGGATGCATCCTTACGAACTGGGATAAATTGACTTCAAAACCTTAAAGAAAAAAAAAATTTTTCTTCAGTATAGCATGGCCTCAGTAGAAGATAGGTGATGGAGAAGTTTGGCCAGAGAATGGTAGGCTAAATTATAATAATCATTTGTTGGGCAGAAATATTTGAAGTCAAGTCAAGACAAATAATTTGCCCACTGGATACTGAGGAACTTTTTTCGATTATGGAATCATTGGAAAGAAAGACTCAATGAAAATAGATATTGAATAAGTCCTACAGCTCGTCATATCGCTGTCCCAAGTTCAAATAAATAATCCGATACATGGGAATAAAACGCCTGTCCTTAAATGTCTCAAGCCCTTTGTATGAACATGGATTCCAAGAATTAACGAATATTTGGAAAGAAAGCATCCCAGGATCCCAACCCACCCATTGGGAAGGTCCCTACCTTACACTGTTATACTCTCGATTCCCACGTAACTTAAGGTCCTACGAGTGGCCAGCTGCATGCAGCACTCTAGGGTAAAACCAGCCAAACCAAAGATTGACCCATCAAGAAGTGACAGCTGAACCTGTGAATCCACAGGAGATTTGTGGCTACTTAAAAAAAAAATCCAGATAAAGTTTGAACTTTCCTTTGTAATGGCACTAACTTCAATTAAAGCTATCCCATGGATTAGCTTTTGTCTATTACTCTATCCTAAAGGTATGTCTCGCAATTCTCTCTCTCTCTCTTCTCACACCACTGAATTGGTTCTAGCACATATCTATTTTTTTTAGATTTTATTTTCTGACCTGGCGTTCACTGTAATGCTCTCTGGTTGGCTAAGAAGTATGTAAAAAGTGGACTTGCCTGCCACCTCCAGGACAAATTCAGCAAAAAAAAAAAAAGAAAGAAAGAAAAAGCTTTCCTAGTTGCAGCAGTGACAGATTTTCAAAGAATTTTTAGAAATATAAAGTATATTGAAGTGCATGATATGTAAATTATATGTCAATAAAACTACTAGAAAATCATTACGTTTAAAAACTCACTGATGGGGTAAATATTTAAAGTCACAAAAGAAGACCTGTGAAGAGTTTAAAAATATCTTGAAAAAATTAAGAGATAATGAGATTTTTCCCATGACTTCTTTCTCTCTCATTTTCACCTTCACTTGTCTTTTCTCCAGACAGGGAGAGACCAATAGTTGTACCTCAGATGGTCACTCACAAGCTGGTAAGACCCCAATCCCTACTCATCAAAAGAGAAGATAGAACCTTATATTTGTGGACTATATTATGCAAAATGGACCTGGGTGGCCCCTGTAACTATTGTCCTGAACCCCAGGTTCAGGGACTCATTCTCTCAAGTTTTTAAGTGCAAAGTCTTGGAATTAGAAACCCAAAAGGAGGTGGAAGTCAGCAGTTTTCAGCTGAAAGAATGAGGGAAAATATTTAAGTCTGGAGTTGTAATATTGAAGACTCTACTGGCTAAATATTGAATGCCACAAGAAGCATCAAAGGAACATGGACGGAACACACAGTCACCACAAAAGTGAACTGGCTGACATTTATTCATATCAAGAGGTGGCATGTGACCACAAACTGATGATACTGAAGGAAGAAGTCAAGCTGTCCTGCTGGTGTTGGCAATGTTTCAGGAATACCAATGGAAACTTATCAACACACCGTAAGCACTCCACTAGTCCATGGCAAGAAATTCAGAAGCTCTCGTGCAGTATGTGTGCTGTGTTGATTGACTAATTTAACTCAGTACGATGTCTACACTCATGCTATGCGGTGTCCCACAGATCTGTAATTGTTCTTTAACATTGTGTAGCATTCATTCTATGTACGCACCATAGTTTGTTTATCCCTTCTTCCATTAACGGACACTGACTTTGTTTCCCTATTTTGCTATTGTGAATAGTGTACATGAATGTACACGTATCTATTTCTGCCAAGGATCTTCTTTCTTGAGGTGTATAGATGCACCAAGAACAATTGCTGAGTCATATGGTACTTTTAGTTCTAAGGCAGTGCCATGCCATTTTCCACCGTGATCGCACCATTTATAGTCCCATCACCAAAGGATGAAGGTTTTAATCTTGCCATATTCTCATGAGCAATTGTTTTCTTGATGTGTGAACTCTACCATTTATGTCGGAGTGAGATGATATATCATACTTGCTTTGCATCTTTCTAATGGCTAATGATCATGAGCATTTCTTCATGTGTTTTGTTGATTGCTTATATGTCTTCTTTGGCTAAATGTCTGTTCATGTCCTATGACCAAGTTTTAATTGGATTCTTTATCTTTTTCATGGTGATATTTTATATACAGTTTAGAGATTAAATGCTTTTCCAGTGTGTCATTGCCAAAAAAGTTTTTCGAGTCTGTTGTGGTTCATTTTACTCTTTGGGGCTTGTCATTTGGCCTCTAAGTTTCAGGATGCCCTAGTCATCAAGTTTTCTTCCACCGCTAGTGTGTTTTCTGGGATGTTTCAGAGTATACTTATGCTGTGTGCTAGGATCCTTAAATTCAGCCTTACTTTTTCATTGATGAGCCTTATTATTCCAGGTTTTACATTTAGATGCTGGATTCATCTTGAGTTTGTTTTTATCGTGTTAGATATGCCATTTTTATGGTATTAGATATGGATTCTATTTCATTTTTACTGAAATACTTATTCAATTTCTCCGGCACGATTTGTTAAAGGAACTATCTCTTCCTCAGTTGGTGCATTTCAGCCCGTTGTCAAAGATAAGCTGTCCAAAGGTAGATGAATTTACGAAAGCGAGCACCAGATTGGAAAGTGTGAGGCCTCCCGCTTGTTTTTCTTCTGCAGCACTTTGCTCATCTAGGACCTGTTCCTTTCCACATAAAGTTGGACATTCGTTTTTCCATCTCTTCAAGAATGATGTTGGAATCTAAGATTGGTATAGCATTATATCTGTAGATCACTTTGGGTATTATAAAGATGTCCACAACATTAGCAGGTGGTGCTTTTATTCTCTTTGATTCAAATTATTTTTACTTCACTTTTACTTTTGTTATTACTCAGTAGTCTTTAATCATGGTGTTATTCTATTTTGGCATATGTCAGTTTGGTCCCTGAACTTTCTATTGTGTATTCATAATTTTATAGCTCTGTGACCTGATAAGATGCTTTGTAGTATTTAAATATTTTACAATTTATTGAGATTTAGTTTTATGGTCTCTTATGAATAATGTAAACTGGAAAATAATATATATTTCTTGTTGGATAAAATGTTCTACATATATCTGTGAGGTCCAGTTTGTGGTGCTTCATACTTCTGCTTCTTTTTTAGATTCTAGTTGCTCTGTTCTTTGACAAAGTTGGTGTATCACTGAGGTAAGCTCCAACGGCAGAATAGGCACAAGTGAACATGCACATAACACACAATGCCCCAGCTGAGGACCAAATATTCTGGCAAAGAGCCAGAGCCAACCTAAAGATTCATAGGTCATTAACAACAGATGCAGGTAGCATCTGTGATGAAAGGCATCTTGCTCCCTTCCCCTCCCTCATATATGTCTTCTTAAGGCCCATAGAGAGGTGGGGGGGGGGAGAGAAAAAATGAAGGCAATTGGGTGGGGGCACAGGGTCAGGGCATTAACCAACCCAAGGGGAAGGCATTCCTTGTGTTTCCACAGGAAAGGGAGAAGGGGAATGGACCTGATTGCGGCGTGCCAATCCAAGGGCAATGTTCCTGAACAGAGCTGCTCTTTCCAGTGACGACTGTGAGCTGGCCTCAGCCTCTCCCTAGATGGCAGCGCTGCAGTGGACAGCCCTGAAGATGCAGTTCCAGAAGGGAGAGCAACTGGTCTGGCTGTGCTCCTGGGAGCAGACCAGGAGAGGCGTGCAACAGACCGGCATTGGGAGTGAAGCCGTGACCTCCCAAGGAACCCCGACTGTGGGCTTTTGACTGGGGGCAGCACTTGGCAGAACTGGTTGGAGGTTACTCACAAGGGGCCACACTGAAAGTCTAAGGCATAAAAGGGGAGGGGTTGGGGATGGGGATCGAGGTGGTAGGGGTGGGGGTGGGGGTGGGGGTGGGGGGACAAGACCGCTCCATCCCAGACTGCAGGAATAGCAATGTGGATCTATGGGGAACTCACCTTTTGGACAGGATTGCGGCTGTAAGTCATGATCCCGCTTAGTCGGGTGACTATCTGTATGTGGTGTGTGTGCATGTATTTAAAATTTTAAATTATTATTATTATTTGTTTTTTTTGTTTGTTGTGTTGATCTATAAAGAAAAGCAGGATGGGCAGTTGTGGTAGTTATATAATCTGTTGTCAACTTGACAGGATTAAGAGTGAAGGGGTGGAGTTTAGCCTGTCAGTCACTTCACAGCTTGATGACCTCATTTGGAGGCACTAAGGAAATAAAAAGCTTGCTGGAGGCAGGGTGCAGCCTCACTCCCTGGGGGACATTTCAACTGCAAGACACATGGAGCCATGCTAATGCCCTGAACTAGAGGAGCCACGTGGAGACCCCTGCCAGCACTGAGACACTTACACCAATACTGGATGCATGACTTCTGATCCACTTGCCTGTGATCTTCCTACATTTGGCGTCATTGCACGTGTTTTGTGAGCCTGAGGAGGACTTTATAGATTGGTATCGAGCATATGGCCTAATATCAGACTTAGGGACTTGATCTGGACTGGGTTGGGATGTTTTCTTAATGTACAAGTACTCTATATAAAACTTTTTCTTATACACATGCATATCTATGAATTTATATCTCTAGTCAACCATATTGTGGGGGGAGGCCAGATGCTCAGACATCCTCCCAGAGCGGGGGAGGGAGGGCGGGGGGGGGGGGGGAAATCAGTCTATATGGCAAGCCCCACTCCCTGCTGTTAAAGACAATGGACGCCTGCAGACATCTATTTGGTTCCAGTAGGTGGGGTTTACACCCTACTGATAATGGTTCCTATGGAGATGTAGGGAATGGGTCCAAGTTAAGCTGCCATCCTAAATCTAGGATCTGCCCACCTTGTCACATGTATAACCCCAATCCCTCCCCTTCCTATTGCATGTATGTCCCTAGACCACCCCCCCTCATTATTGTATTACTTATAGGACAGCCCCTTCCAGTGACGTATGTCCTCACCTGTAATTAGGGGGCTTGCATGCCCCCAGAGAATATAAAAGGCCTGGGCTAGCATTAAATCTCTATCTCTCTCCCTCTGCGTGGACCATGAAGTGGGGCAGAGGTGAGCATGCTTCCATGAATCGTGTTTGACTCCATTTATTTCAATACCTCACTTCTATCTCTCATGCTCTCTATAACGTAACTATGATCTCTACTTATTATTGCTGTACAATTGCGCCTACTGGACCTGTAATGATGTGTAGGGGCTGGCTTCCCCTGACACCGTATTAACACAGCAGTCTTAAGAAAACAGTGGCTGGGCCTGGGGAACACAGGAAGGGAGGAGGGGAGGGAAGGTGAGTGGGGAGCCAAGAATGACGGGTAAAAGAATAGTAAGTTCTAAAATGGACCCTGAGGAGGGCATGTTTGATCAATCAAATTGTATCTGAAAAGAACTACTGAGAGATTAACGACAGGCGACCATAATAGTGGGATAAGAGAAAAAAACAAAATCCAAATCCCTATATGTATGTGTGTGTATGCATATATGTATGTTTCCTTGTATATGTAAATATATGTAAATGCAACAAGGAAACAGATGGACTCTGGGCCTCTACTTAAATCTTACCTCTGTACAAGAAGAGTTTGTTCTAATAATGTGGCACTCTATGATACCCACTTCCCTGACACTATCGCTGAAGACAAAATGAGTGAACAAGCAAATGTGGTGAAGAGAGCTGACAGTGCGCCACTATAAAAACCTATGGCATCTGGGGTCTTAAAGGCTTGAAGTTAAACAAGCAGCCATCTAGCTGAGAAGCAACGAAGCCCACATGGAAGAAGCACACCAGCCTGTGTGAACCTGAGGTCTTGACTGGAAGAGATATCAGAAGTTCAATAAGCACACATCCAAATTGATATGAAGGGTGCTGGATAGAGTGGAGACCCAAAGTCCACCAGCAAGAAAATTGGCCAGTTCCTCTTAGTGGGACCTCATGGGACGGAGGATAAATCCAGGCTATGGCACTGATGAACCACATAACTGTTCTCTAGTTCTCTAAGATTTCCTCCCCTTATGGTCCCTATTATGGTCCTTACGTGACAGACCTCATGAATCGTGTAGATTTGTGTATGTTCATTTGTACTTTTTAGATCACTTGGTGTATTGTAGTCAAGATAGATGAGCCCTCAGAGACGCTGACAGGGGTAAGGGTTTCCCAAGGGTATGGGAAATGAGGGGTGAGGAGAAAGCGGGGAAGAAGGAAGTTGATGACACTGATGATAGTATAGCCCCACCCGATGGGCCTGCACAGCAGAACGGTATGGGAAGGGGAGGGATATATTAGAATAAATAAGATATGTCAATAAAAGTATCATTAAGAAATTGGAGTATCAAAGTCTCCTGTTATTGTTGAGTTGTCTACTTCTCCCTTCAATTCTGTTAAGGGTGTGGTTTGTGTCATCTAAGGCTCTCTCATTGGGTGTACCCATTATTATGACAATGTCCTATGGTTGAATTGCTTTGGGGTTTTTTTAATAAGAGTTGTAGTGATGATATATAATAGTTAAAATGTTTATTTGATGCAACTCTTTTTTATTCACGTATCATTCAAATATCATAAAATTCAATTGTTTAAAATTATTAAAGAGTTGTGCATTCAGCAACACAATAAATTTTAGAACATTTTCTTCATTTTTGCATTAATTAGCTCTCCATTTTCCCCCAACCTAAGAAACTATTAATCTAGTTGCTCTCTATATAGATTTACCTATTGTGATAGGTAGGTTTATTGTGCCAACATGACCAATGAACATATGTGGGATTAATTGAAGGGTGGAGAGATAAATGGCTTGGTGAGCCTTGCCTTTCTTGTCTCTTGCTCTTTGATGATCAGACCAGTGTGCAGCTGCCTTGCTTGTTCTCTGCTTCAATGTACAAGCTACATTACCTGTGGGAGACCTAACTCGTGGACTGTGTTGCTGTAGTTTGAGGTTCCTTCAATACCTGCTTCACCATGCTACTGGTGTATACATCGCTTGAGCTGGGGACAGTTAGACCCTATCATCCGGCTGACTGTTGGTGATCTGCCTTGCTGTTTGCTGTCTGTGCCTGGATAGACTGAATTGCTCTACAGAGGACTACCCGGCGGCCCTCTAGACTGGAAGGACTGCCAGTGTCTCACAGCTGTCTCATGGAAGTGAGTTGTACTAAGCCATTTGTACTGCTTTATAGATTAATTAACTGTTTATTTCACATGTTATATATAGCTATATATCTATATAAGCATCTATAAAATCATTAGTGTCCTGGTTTTGTTTCGTTTGAGAACCCTGTCTAACATACCAATTCTGAGTTTCATATAAAGAAAATCATTCCCCCCCCCTACAAGCCCAAATAGCAGCAAAAGAATAAAACACATTAACCCCAAAGAAAGTAATACAAGCTAGAATAAGGTAAAACTGAGTCAAAAGGGAAACAAATGGTAAGATGTTACATTTTACCCTAACTAACCTGCAGCAGTCAACTCTCCAATGCATTCTGTCGGTAGGTTCCATCAAGGTGGTTCCAACCCATTGTGACTTTGTACACAACTGGATGAAGTACTGCCTGGTTCTACTCCATCCTCATGATTTTACCTATGCTTGAGCCCCTTGTTGTACCCATGGTGTTAATTAATCTCCTTGAAGACCTTCCTCTTTTCAGCTGCCTCTTTATTTTATCAAACATGATGTCCTTCTCCAGAGACTGGCCTCTCCTGACAAGTTGTCCAAAGTGTGTAACATGAAGTCTCGCTATCCTGCCTCTAAGAGCACTCTGGCCATACTTCCACAACAGACCAGCTTGTCCTTCGAGCAGTCCATGGCGCACTGCGATAGAGTGTCTGTATTGTGATGCCGGAAGCTGTATCACTGGTTTTTCAAATACTGGCAGGGTCGCCCAGAGTGAACAGGTTTCAGTGGAACTTCCAGATTAAGAACTGACAAGAAGGACTCAGCTTCCCACTTCAGAGGATGGAATCTATGAAACCCTTATGCACTCTGTTGGGGGCCAGATTATGCACATCTTGTTCAAGGGACTGACCAAGGGCCTTCAAGGGAGGCTGACTCCATGTGAGGGCGCTTTGAAGTTTGTGTTTTGCTGTTATCTATAGTCATCTGCAAACTTGGTACCCAGAATTTAAGCTCTAATACAGTCACCTCCTCTTATCTCATAATATATTATTATTAATAATTCTTCAATCACACTGGCTGGTGTGCTCCTTCAGTGTGATTTATCTGACACCTCACTTAGATGGCTGCTAGTTTTCAGACAAGTCCTTAAGACCCTAGATGCTGTTGTTGTTTTTTTCCTGCTAAATAAGCACTATCTGATAGTTTCACCACACTGTACTATAGTAACCATATCTTCAATGATCACTGCATGAGGGCAAATATCGAGCAGGGGCCGCATCATAAGAACTAATTTTTCTTAGCTTTGTGCTTGCAATTAAGTCTGAGCTCAAAATACACTCATATATCTATTATGATTTACATATTTACTCGGTCTATTTTAAAGTCAGCATTATCACTTTCTTGAGAAATATTATAAACAACCTCCATCGGACATTTGGGAGTTCTAATAATAATATTAATTTCAAATACTATTGAGAAAAGGAAATTATATATATATGAAAGTTTTAAGACTAAAATACATGGATTGTTGGCTTGCACATATTTAAACCAAATTACTGAACACTGTTTACTAAAACAATGAGAACTGAACACAAGTAAAACTTTCAATAACTATCATTCACTAGAGCAAAAATATATCTGCAAAAATAAGACATGTCGTGAAAAGCAAGTAGAGGTATGAAAATAGCAATTATGTAGAAGTCTTAAGTTGTCACTTTCATTGAGTCAATTTAAACTCATAGTGATCCTATACAACAGGGTAGAACTGTCCCTGTGAGGTTATGACACTGTAACTTCTTATGAGAGTAGAAAGCCTTGTCTTGCTCCATAGAGTGGCTGATGGTTTTAAACTGCTGCCCTGGAGGTCAAAAGCAAGGGAGTTTACCAAAGTCCAACAACTTCCAGTTCCACAACCTTGGAATACCAATCACCTTATCCCAATACTATGATGTGTTACCATAGGTCCAAAGGAGTATTTCCATTCTTCTAAACTGCAACAGGTGTATTTAAGGTAAAGTTCAGTTGTCTTCGTGGGGTTTCCAAATTGAATCCTTCTGGTGTGGCCTGTGAAGAATGCTTTGCACATTAAATAGACGGAATCTGAAATCCTGGTTGCCTATAGTATGTGGCCAGGGTCACCAACTACTTAATAGAAATTAGGTTAAAAAAAGCATGATTAGAAACATACACTAGGGTGATTCTCCCATCGGCAGTCTACATAAGTAATGTTGAGCATTTTCCCCAGGTTGTCCCTCTTGGTTTTTCCACTGACAGAAGTGAACTCAACTTCTCAGAGACAGATCTGTGCCTCCTCCTCTGTTTTTAATTTTTCATTGAAATTCACTGAAGACGATTGCACAACTGTTGATTGGGGATGATGTTGGGAATATGCCGTATGGCAGGAACTGCTTGGCCATCTTCCTTTCCTCTAAATGAAAAACTGACCTCCAGCTGGTGAGGCCTCCCCTCAAGAAGTTTTTAAGATGTACAAATAGGCTTCTGCCATTCTCCAAGTCTCTGTGTCCTCACACCCAGAAGATGGCTCAAGAGGAGCTCATGATGGGTGGGCTGCGGGCCCCATACCAAGTTGCCCCCATACAGTTTACCGTAATCAGCATCCAGAGTGAATCCCACGAGCCTGAACACGTCATCTGGTCCCTCTTGTACGCGTTCTTCCTCAACTGCTGTTGCCTGGGCTTCGTGGCCTATGCCTACTTCGTGAAGTCTAGGGACCAGAAGGTGGTGGGTGACATGATTGGGGCCCAGAGCCACTAGTCCACTGCCAAGTACCTGAACATCTTCTCTACGGTCTTCGGCTTCCTAGGAATCCTCCTCTTTGTCAGTCTTCTCACCACGGGCACAGGGATGAGCTTTCAAGCCCTGTCACAGATGATAGGCCAGAAAGGCCACTAGCCACTAGCCATTGTACCTTGCTGTGTCCTGAACACTCTGGCCCTGCCCTGCTGGATGACCTGACCCCTGCCCTGCCAGCCCCCACTCCTGTCCACAGCCGTTTGCACATGTATCTCCATCTCTCAGCAAGCTCATTAAAGTGCCCCAGTGTATAAAAAGATGTACAAATAAGGAAGTCAGAGATGAATAATACACATTAGAGAGATATGGCACTTCAAGTGTTTTTTTGCCTCACAATTTTATATTTGTTGAGAGATCAGCAAAGAATATTTACAGGTTAACATTCAGTTGGGACTCAATAAGAAGTTAATAAATCTACAAGGCAACCTCCTCTCTCAATGGAACTTCTCTATATTCAAAATTTCCCCAAGTCGTTACTCTTGGGATTGAGAAATTAATAATGTGAGATTACCAAACTTTTCTAACTTTAAACTCACCCTAGGGCATCAGTAAGAGGGTTCAACACAACAGAGCAGAGTTTTCAACAATTAAGCACAGTTTTAATTTTCTGTTAAATCTTTAAGAGTTAGCAGTCTTGCCCATTTTCCGTCATTGCCTGAACGAACACAGAAGACCTTTAATCATAACGTGCTGATAGTAACCAACTGAATCCTCACTTAGAGACTATCCAATTAAAAGGCAAGGGCTCATATTCCTTTTGTTACAGTGTGGGTTTGGGGAGTAGTTAAGAGTTAGTTCCTGTATCATCTCACTAGAAAATGGAACTCAGTCTACTTCATGAATACAATTCTTCTCACACTTTTTCCTAGTCATATGGTTCTCTGCAGGTTTAATCTTTGGACAGATCTGTTATTTCCTCCTTATAGACAGGCGAATGGCATAACACAGCAGAGGCAAAGAGCTGTACAATCAATTTTTAGGGTGTGAAGTAAAAAGAGTCAGAGCTTCCATAGCATGGCCACAGCTTTGCAGATGCCAACGTCGTGGTAGGTGAAGTAACAAAGGCCAGCAAAGGTCACGGCTGAGAGTGCCAACAGGCCTGCCTTGGCAGCTTTCTGGGCAGCTTCCCCATGGACATAGTCAGTAACAACCTGTCCAATGCCCCAGTGACTATGAAGCGTGAGGGCTGCTGCCAGGGAGTAGTCCACCGCTGAGCAGGGATTCAAATAAGCAGCTGGGAGCAGGCCCAAGAGCAAAACACTGACCACCCTCTCACCAGTCCAGTGGATAGATGCAGCCTTGGAGCCAGCATGGTGACTAGGGGACAGGTGGATGTGCTGCACTCCCAGAGTAGAGCGGTCCTGGAGAAATGCTGAGGCAAGCGCAGTTCTGACCACTGGGGCTCGGTGGAACAGAGCTCGGGCTCCGGGGGCACCGCGGAAGACGCTCAGCCTCAAAACCACCGCCATCGCGTTTCCTAGGGCTCAAGGTCACCCAGCACCCCGGAAGCAGTTGTGGCACTTCAAGTTTTAGGAGACCATATTAAGTGACCACATGACTTGAGAAAAGACGCCTGTCTTTTTTTTTTTTTTTACATTTTATTAGGGGCTCATGCAACTCTTATTACAATCCATGCATATACATACATCAATTGTATAAAGCACATCTGTACATTCTTTGCCCTAATCATTTTTTTCTCCTCTTTTCTTTTTTTACATTTTATTAGGGACTCATACAACTCTTATCACAATCCATACATATACATACATCAATTGTATAAAGCACATCCGTACATTCTTTGCCCTAATCATTCTCAAAGCACCTGCTCTCCACTTAAGCCCTTTGCATCAGGTCCTCTTTTTTCCCCCCTTCCCTCCCTGCTCCCCCCTCCCTCATGAGCCCTTGATAATTTATAGATTGTTATTTTGTCATATCTTTCCCTATCTGGAGTCTCCCTCCCCCCCCCTTCTCTGCCGTCCGTCTCTCAGGGAGGAGGTCATATGTGGGTCCTTGTAATCAGTTCCCCCTTTCCAACCCACTCACCCTCCATGGGTACTACATCGCATCCTGACTAACCCATCTCCTCTCCTAAACCCCTCTATGAGGGGAAGATGCGTGTCTTTGTCTTGGTGTTTATTCATATATTAGTGGTTTCATTCAGTATGTTCCCTTGTGTGATTGACTAACTTTGCTCAGCATAATGTTTTTCATGTCTGTCTGTTTCAATGAGGTGCTTCATGTTTTCATCATTTTTTTCTATTGATGCATAGTCCTCCTTTTGTATCTATGTACCAATGTATCTATGTACTATTCTACAGGTGGCTTTTTGGGCTGTTCTTAACTCTTGATATTGTAAATAGTGCTATCACAAACATTGGAGATCATATCTATTGGTATTGTGTCTCTCACGTCTCTGGGGTATACCTACTAGCAATATTGCTGGATCATATAGGATTTCTATTCTAAAATGCTTGAGATGTCACCATATTGCTTTCCATTGTAAGGCTCAGTGAGGTGACTAAACTCAGAGATGAGGCCAAATGTTAGCAAACAGAGCGATTTATTTAGCCTCTGGGTGCACATGGTCTAAGGCCAAATAGTGCATTAGCCTTGAAGTGAGGGTGAGGTATGCTTGCATGTGTCTGTGCAGAGGAAGGGGAGATGACTCCCAGTTGAAGAAACCCTGGTCATTGTTTCCCTCCATTTCTTGCGGTCATCTTTTATTTTCTTTCAAACTTAATCCCAACATCATACTAGACCATAGATAAATTACATCAAGCAGTGTTGTACAATCGCTACCACAATCAGTTTCAAAATATTTTCGCCCTTCTTGTACTCCTTGATATCAGCTCCCCATACCCCGCTACCTCTCCTTTAATACCCTCCAGGAACCCTTATTCTAGTTATTATTTTTATAGATTCACCCATCCTGTGTTTAAAATACCCAAAACTTTAAAAATATACATAGCAGAGAGTCACAAAGTCTACCAACAATGACAACATACAACATAAAGGATAGCCCTCAATCTGAAAAAAACACATATATAAACAGAGAAAATATTAAAAACCAGATCAAGCACAAAGTGTATCAAAAGGAAACCAGATAACACGATTTTAACCATTCAAGTTGGATTTATAATTTTAATCTGCTGGAGTCATCTCTACAATACTCTCGGTCTGAAAACCAGGTTCTTCCCATCCCTCAATCACAATTAGAGGGAAACCACCAGAGGCCCATTCCCTGTGTAGATTCTGCAAATGTGTTTTGGGTTTTCACTGTCATCCAGCCTTCAGTGCAAGGATCTAAAAATTTAAACTTTGATACTATTCCTTCCTTCAGATTTTGATTATGTAATTTAGACTTGTGGGATCACAGACTTTGATGTGCTTCTTCCATATGGGTTTAATTGACATTTCACTTAGATTGCTACTTGTTTGAAAACAAGTCTTTAAGACCCCATGTTCTATTTGTTTCTTAATAGCTGAGCACCATTTAATTTCTTCACAACACTTTGTTATAGCACCCATATCTTCTGTGTTTCCTTCATGGGGCAAGTATCATGTGGGGCCGTATTGTAAAAACTAATTTTTCTCAAATTGGAGCTAGGATGCAGTGTGAGCTCATAAGTCATTCCTGAATCTGTGTTTTATCTGCCTCTGGTTCACCTTAGAGATGTTCTCGTTATTTTATGGTAGAGAATCTTATCAGCATCGCCCCAGAGCATAAGTACTTTCTGATTATAGTGTCATTGATTAGCCCATAGCTATAATTTTAAAACACTATTGAGAAAGGGAGATTGAACAAATGTAAGATAGCTACAAATTATAATACATGGATTATTGACTTGACCAGAATATATCCTTATGTGATCAGATGCTATTTATACCAACAATGGGTGTAGACGGTGAGGCAAAAATTATAATAACATTCACTGACAAGCCAAGCAAACACTCCAAAAGACAAAAAAGGAAATCACAGTCTCAGCAATTATAGCGGGTGACTTTAATACACCGCTCTGAGAAATATAGATAACAAGAAAAGAAATTCAACAAGGAGGCTACAGATCTAAACACTACAATTAGACAATTTGACTTGATAGGTATTTTAAGAGTTGTCCATCCAAATTAAAAAAAAATCACATTCTTTTCAAGCCTGCATGGGACACATTCAAAGATAGACCACATGCTGGGACATAAGGAAAATCTACATAAATTTAAACACATGGATATCATACAGACCTCTTTCTCTGACCACTGTGCCATAAGGTTGGAAATCAACAAAAGGAAGATGAAGAAAACAAGCACAAACAATTGGAGTATGATTAACTCTCTACTGCAAAAGGAGTGTGTACTGACACAGATCAGAAATGAAATTAGGAAACTTCTGGAAACCAATGAGAATGAGCACACGATGTACCAAAACTTATGGGACACAGCAAAGGCAGTTATCAGAGCAAGTTTCATAGCAATACATGCACACCTGAGAAAGGAAGAGAGGCTCATGATTGATATGCTGGCACGAAATTTATAACAACTAGAGCAGAGTCAGCAGGACAATCCTACTAATAGCAAAAGAAATGAAATCATAAAAATCAGGGCTGAGATTCAGGAGAGGAAAAATAAGAAAACTATGGGAAAAAATAATGCTGCTAAAAGTTGATCTTTGAAAGGATAAACAGAACCAACAGAGCACTGGCAAACCTAACCAAAGAAAGGAGGGAACAGATTTCAACAGCAAGAATAAGGGATGAAAGAAGGGACATCATAACAGACCCTAATGAAATCAAAAGGACAATTATACAGCACTACAAAAGGATTGTACTCCAATGAATTCAACAACTTGGAAGACCTGGACAAATTCTTGAAAAACGATCCCTCCTTAGACTACCCTTGATGGACATCAAGAATCTCAACAGATCCATAGCAATAGAAGAAATAGACAAGGTTATCAAGGGGTTACCAACAAAAAATTCTCCTGGACCAGATGGCTTTATTGGAGAATTTTACCAAGCATTTAGGGAGAATTAACACCAATCCTACACAAACTCTTCCAGAACATAGAAAAAGATGGCAAACTCCCAAACTCCTTCTATGAAGCTAGTATAACTCTGATACCCAAACCAGGAAAGGATTCCACAAGAATTGAGAACTACAAACCAATCTCCCTAATGAACATCGATGCAAAAATCCTTAACAAAATACTAGCCAACAGAATACAAAAGTATAAAAAACAAATAATTCACCATGACCAACTGGGATTCATACCAGGGATGCAGGGATGGTTCAACATATGAAAGACCATTAGTATTATTTGTCACATTGACATGAAAAATATAAGAACCACATGATAATATTGATAGATGCAGAAAAAGCATTCGACAAACTCCAACACCAATTCCTGTTTAAGATAATTGAGAAGATAGGAATGGAAAGAAAATTCCTCAAGCTATATATGAAAAACCAACAGCCAGCATGGTAGTCAATGGAGAAAAGACAGACACAATTCCACTGAAAAAGGGGTCAGACAAAGATGCCCCTTGTCCCCACTCTTATTTAATAACGTGCTGGAGGTTTTAGCTAACAGCATAAGGCAAAGAAAAGACATCAAAGGGATTAGTCTGGGGAAGGAAGAGGTGAAACCATCGTTATTTGCAGATGATATGATTTTATATATAGAAAATCCCAAAAGCTCCACAAGGGGAGTACTGGAAGCAATAGAGGAGTTTGGCAGAGTAGCAGAATACAAGAACAACAAACAGAAGTCCATCAGACTGTTATACACATCACATAAGAGCACAGAAGAGGAGATCAAAAAGGTGGTACCCTTCACAATAGCCAAACACACATTGAAATATCTAGAGATATACCTGACTAAAAGGACAAAAGATCTATATGGGGAAAACTACAGAACACTATTACAACAAACCAAGACTGACCTCAACAAATGGAAGAATATCCCATGCTCATGGATTGGAAGCTTCAATATAGTCAAGATGTCAGTTCTACCTAAGGCACTATATCAGTTTAATGCAATCCCGATATAATTACCCTCATCTTTCATTTTCAGCCATAAGAGAGATGACACATCAGACAAAGGCCTTATTACTAAAATCTATAATACTCTGCTAGCTTCCAAAAAGAAAAAAAAAAACTAATTGCCCACTGAGGAGGTGGGCAAAGGACCTGAACAGAAATTCACAAGGGCAGAAATCCAAATGGCCAACAAACATATGAGAAAATTTTCCCAATTTTCAGCCATAAGAGAAATGCAAATTAAAACAACAATGAAGTACCACCTAACACCCTCAAAAATAGCCCCATTCAAAAAATCTGAAAGTAACAAGTGTTGGAGGGGCTGTAGGGAGACAGGAACTCTCATCCACTGCTGGTAGACCTGTAATTATGTACAACCCCTATGGACACCGATCTGGCAATATCTAAAACAGATGGAAATCAAGTTACCATACGATCCAGCAATCCCCCTAATGGGCATATACCCAGAAGAGGCGAGAAAAAAACCAAGGCAAGACATCTGTGCTTCAATGTTCATTCACAAATTTCAAGGAGTTGGAAGCAACCCAGATTTCCAACAACTAACGAGTGGATTTAAAAGCTCTGGTACACACATACAATGGAGTACTAAGCAACGTTAAAAGGCAGTGATGAACATATGAAGCACAAGGCTGCATGGGAAGAACTGGAGGAAATCATGCTAAGCGAAGTAATCCAAGCACAAAAGGACACATAGACATGAGTCTGCTGACATAAGCTTTAAAAAAGTGCAAAACAGGCATAGGAAAAAGGCCACTGTATACAAACATTCCTGGGGTAAGGACCAGGTAATATAGTAGGGACGAGACCAAATACAGGGATATATATGGTAGACAACTAAAAGGGCGGTGAGGAAAGGAAAAAAATAATAAAAAAGAAATGAGTAAAGGGGGTACAGGGTACTAACCTAGGGGAGGGTATTGTTTATATCTCCACAGGGAAAGAGGGGCCAGACTTCAACCCAGTGCTCCAAGATGTGAATGCAACATGCCGGCATGGATTAGAGAACCAGTGAAGAGGTCTGAGGGACTGACCCCAATCCCAACTAGAATGTGGACACCTGCCCCTCCTCACAGAAGAATTTATTTCAAAGGACAACATTGAATCTGTAGCTCCAGGAGAGGGGCATATCTGATCAGAACACATGGGAGCAGATGAAGGGGAAGGAGAGATTGGAGCACATCCTGGCCCACCAGGCCTTGAGGACAATGTATCTGATTAGAGCAGTCAGTCCATAGAGAGGATCACATGGCATACCCCACTGACCCAAAGCCCTATAGGGGACAACACCGGAGACACAGTGTGGGAATTGTGCCTGATCTTATCCCTCCACACCGAGGCAAAACACTAAGGGGGTACAAGGGAACTGAGCGGTGAGGTTCCCAGGGAATGCTGAAGGTGGACTTTGGGGCCAGGGCGTGGTGCCCCAACAGACTGGAATGAAAAACACTCCTAAAGGCCAATAAACAGTCCTTGAACTAACTACAAGCTTTTCTTTCTTGTTGTGTTTTTTTGTCATTAGTTTGTTGTTGTTTTGCTGTATATTGTTGCTGGGTTTTACTCTGTCTTGTTTTTGTGCATGTTACTATCTCTGTAGGTCTGTCTAAATAAGCTAGGCTGGGTGAACCATCTGGAGGAGAAAACAATGGGACCAACAGTTCCAGAGGGACATTGGAGAGGGGGAAGTGGGGGGAAAGTAAGTGGTGTTCACAAACCCAGGGACAAGGGAAAAACAAGTGATCCAAATCGGTGTTGAGGAGGGTGTGGGGGGCCTGGTAGGGCATGATCAAGGGTAATGTAACCAAGAGGAATTGCTGAAACCCAGGTGGGGACTGAGCATGATAGTGGGACAGGAAGAAAGTAAAAGGAAATAAAGGAAAGAGCTGGGAGGCAAAGGGCATTTATAGAGGTCTAGATAAAGGCATGTACATATGCAAATATATTTATGTATGAGGATGGGGAAATAGATCTATGTGCATATATTTATAGGTTTAGTATTAAGGAAGCAGAAGGACATTGGGCCTCCACTCAAGTACTCCCTCAATGCAAGAATACTTTCTTGTATTAAATTGGCATTCTATGATGCTCACCTTCCTGACACAACCACTGAAGACAAAGCGGGTGAATATGTAAATATGGTGAAGAAAGCTGATGGTGCCCGCCTATCAAAAGGTATAGCATCTGGGGTCTTAAAAGCTTGAAGGTAAACAAGTGGCCATCTAGCTCAGAAACAACAAAGCCCACATGGAAGAAACACATCAGCTCGTGTGATCACGAGGTGCTGAAAGGATCAGTTATCAGGCATCAAAGAACAAAAAATCATATTATTGTGTGCTCACCTCCCTTATACTATCACTGATGAAAAATGTGTGCATAAGCAAATTTGGTGAAGAAAGCTGACGGTGCCTGGCTATCAAAAGAGATAGGTCTGGGGTCTTAAAGGCTTGAAGGTAAACAAGCGGCCATGTAGCTCAGAAGCAACAAAGCCCACATGGAAGAAGCACACCAGCCTGTGCGATCACGAGGAGTCGAAGATATCAGGTATTAGGCATCATCAGAACAAAAAATCATATCATAGTGAATGAGGGGGGCAGTGCAGAGTGGAGACCCAAAGCCCACTTGTAGACCACTGGACATCCCCTTACAGAAGGGTCTCAGGGAGGAGACGAGCCAGTCAGGGTGCAACATAGCAACGATGAAACATACAACTTTCCTCTAGTTCCCAAATGCTTCCTCCTTCCCCACTATCATGATCCCAATTCTACCTTGCAAGTCTGGCTAGACCAGAGGATGTACACTGGTACAGATAGGAACTGGAAACACAGGGAATCCAGGGCAGATGAAACCTTCAGGACCATGGGTGTGAGGGGCGATACTGGGAGGGTTGAGGGAGAGTGGGTTGGAAAGAGGGAACCGATAACAAGGATCTACATGTGACCTCCTCCCTGGAGGACAGACTACAGAAAAGTGGGTGAAGGGAGACATCAGACAGAGCAAGATATGACAAAATAATAATTTATAAATTATCAAGGGTTCATGACGGAGGGGGGAGCAGGGAGGGAGGGGGAAAAAAAGAGGACCCGATGCCAAGGGTTTAAGTGGAGAGCAAATGTTTTGAAAATGATGAGGGTAATATGTACAGATGTGCTTTACACAATTGATGTATGTATGGACTGTGATAAGAGTTGTATGAGCCCCTTAAAAAAAAGAAGAGAGTGATGTGGGGGATTGGGTGGGGTGGAGATAAAGAACTAATAAAATGAGTACAAAAAGAAGAAAATGTTCTGAAACTGATTGTAGTGGTGATTGTGTAACTCTTATTGATGTGATTGGATCATTGAATTGTATTTTATGTGAATTGTATGTCAATAGAAGTGTTGGGGAAATGAAAAAAAAGCACATTCACCGACAAGTTTGGACACAGGTCTGCCAGAATAATACATATCTTAATACAGGAAGTAGGACATTGAAGTAGTAAGTAAATGTTAATCTGCCTACCAAGAGCTCAAGACTGTTGGTGAAGCTGTTTCCTGCTCCTCACACATCCTGTAGTTTCAGTCTTAAGTCTGCAGGTTACAGGTGTGTTTGAGTTAGAGTTTAATTCATCTAGAGAGGTTTCCACATTGGATCCTGCTGGTATGGCCTTTCGAGAATGTCTTGAGCTTTGAAGATTCGGAGTTCAATTTCCCAGTATTCTACAGTACGAGGCCTGGGTCCCCAAGGAGTGTACAGAAACACAAAGTCTGACCGATGTGGCCTGTTAGGAACATAGTAACAGGCCTACTTCCCCCTGAGGGTCCTACAAGTATTGTCAGTCATTTTTTCCCACACTAGGATTTGGCCCTCCCTCTTTTTCTACCGACAGACAAGCAAGTCTGGGGGGAATGCGTCACACCTTTGTATGGCAGCTTCTAAGAAAGAGCTCGTTCTCCCACCCACTCTCGCAAATCTGATCCCAGCTGATGTGAGGACCCTTGTCTTGCAATCTTCTATTTCTCAGCTCAGATGCCACTGTGGCTATAATATCCTCTGCATGTAGTTCCAAATGGCACCTGGTGGTGTCTTTGTGGCTCTCCTTGGTGCAGAACACTGGTCTTCACAGCTGACTATTCTAGCTGCTATTTCCTATTTCGAAAGATCTCAGTGCCAGGTCAATCTCCAGTTAAACACAGAGGGTTTTTTTTGGGTTCTCTAGCAGGCTCTATCAGACCTATCACCCACAATGGTTGCATATTTTTGCAAACCCACAAGCAGTGTCTGAGATTCCGATCTCTCCACACCCTCTCCAGCATTTGTAGTTTTCTGTTTTTATGCATTGGGCTATTAATGTTGGTGGAAGGTGACATCTCACTGTTGTTTGGATTTGCATGTCCTAGGTGGCTAGTGATCGTGAGCATTTTTTCATGTGCATCTTAACTATTTGAATGTCATTTTTGGTGGACTATTCATGTCTTTCGTTCACTTTTTAACTGGATTATACATGAGTACATGTGTATGCATGTATATGCATATATATTGTATTTTAAAGATTTTAGAAATTAATCCCTTGTCTGTTTTGTCATTGCTAACTATTTTTTTTCTTGGTCCATGGACTCTCTTTATACTCTTTTGATAAAGTCTTTGGATGCCTTTAAATATCTTAATTTTAGTTGGTTTCTGTCATATATTGTTTCTTCTACAGCATATGTGTCCTTCATTATATTTGGTAGTATGTCTATGCCCTGAACTAGGCCCTTTAAATCTGTCCCAATTTTTTTTCAGTGATACACTTTATAACTCTGAGATTTATATTTAGATCCTTGATCTATTTTGAGTTCATTTTTGTAAGTGGGATGAGATATGCATCTTGTTTCATTCTTCTATGGATGGAAATACAATTTTGTAGATACTCTTTGTGAAAGAGGTTGTCTTCCTCCCATTGAATGCCTTTTGGACCTTTATTGAAAATCAGTTTCATTCAGGTGGGTGGATTTATTTCTGAATTTTCTAATCTGTCTATCAGCCTGTTTTGGCGGCTGTGGCTATGTAATAAATTTTGTGGTCAGTTAGTGAAAGGCCACCTACTTTGTTCTTTTCATAAGGAGTTCTTTATTTATCCTAGATTTCATCCCTCTCCATATAAAGTTGGTAATTACTTTTTCCATTTCTTTAAAGCATGAAGTTGGAATTTGGATGGGAATTGTATTCATAAATTGCTTTGGGTAGTATTGATATTTTCATGATATTAAGCCATGAAAATGGAATATTCCTCTATTTTTCAGGTCTCTTGTAATAGTGATCTGTAGTTTTCTTTGTGCTGGTATATTGTTTCTGTGGTTAGGTTTATACCTAAAAATTTCATCTTTTGTGTGCCTATCGTAAACAGCACTGTTTTCCTGATGTCTTTTTTTAGAGCGTTCATCACTGGTATCCAGGGATATGATGGATTTCTGCTTCTTAATCAAGTATCCTGCCACATACCTAAATCTCTCAATGGTTTCCAACAATTTTTTGTCATGTTTTGAGCTTTCTACTTATAAGATGATATCATTTTCAAATAGTGCAAGTTTTGCTTCTTCTTTGCACCGTTGTACTCCCTTGATGTTGTTGTTGTTGTTGTTGTCATCTAATGGTTCTGGCTAAGACTTCCAACACCATGTTGAATAAGAATGGTGATAAGGGGCATCTTTGTTTGCTTCCTGTTCTCAGGAAAAATATTTACAGTTTTTCCCTGTTGAAAAAGAAACTGACAACTGGTTATTGGTATTTGACTTATATTGTGTTGAGATATTTCCCTTCCATCCCTAGTTTGCAGAGTGTTTTAATCAGGAATGGGCATTGTCAAATGCCTTTCTGGTCTATTGATAAGATCAGGTGTTTCTTATTCTTTGTTTTGCTTATGAGGTGGGTTGCATTGATTGTTTTTTAATGTTAACCCAGCCTTGCATCCTTTTATGAATCTCACCTGATCATGGTGCGTTAATTTTTTATGTGTTGTTGGATTATATTGGTGAGAATTTTGTTGAGAAGTTTTACATCTATGCTCTTGAGGAATATTCATCTGTAGTTTTCTGTTCTGGTGGAGCCTTGATGGGATTTTGGTATCAAGGTTATGTGCTCTTAAAAAAATGAATTCTGGAGTTTGCCATCCTTTTCCTATGTATTCAAATAGCCGGCATGGGATTGGTGGCGGTTTGTCTCTGAATATTTGGTACGGTTCCCCTGTAAAGCCATCTTGTTTGGAAGTGATTTAATAATCTGCTCTATTTGTTGTTGTTGCGATGGGTCTTTTGATGTTTTCTACATTGGTCAGTGTTCATTAGGGTAGGTGCTGTGTTTCTAGATAGTCATCCGTTTCTTCTGGATTTTCAAACCTGTTGGAGTAGTCTTTGATAGTATGTCCGGAGCCGTGGGGCCCAGCCATTACTTGGAATTCATTCGCCTGAGCTCTGGGTGTCCTTCTACCCCAGCCTACAGCCCTGCAGCTGTGTTTGACATGCTTATCTTGCCAGACATGAATAAGGAAGTCTCTATCTGTCTGCACTATTCTGTTCTATGGTCACTATTCCCGGAATGAACTCTGCTCCAACCTTGGGTAAACATGTGTGTAATGATTATATATAAACATCTGCATTTTGCTTCCCCCACTATTGTTCTCAGGGAAACATCTGCATTTTGCTTCCCCCACTATTGTTCTCAGGGAAGCATCTGCGGCTTGTGGCTTGTTTCCCTTTCCCTGGCCTATATAAGCTATAACTTTCCACTCAATAAACAGGACTTGATCAGGATATTGTCTTGTCCTCATTCTCCATGCCTCTTGTACCCCTCCCCCCCCAATTCCCACTCTCTCCTCCAGAATCCACGTTGAATGTCCCGCGGGACAGGACAATAGTAGTCTGTCATTTTTCTTTTTACTTCTTTTGGATCTGCTATGATGTCACCCTTTTCATGTCTAATTCTGGATATTGCCATCTTTCTTTTCCTTTACCAAGTTTGCCAGTGGTTTGTTAATTTTGTTAATTCTATCAAAGCACCAATTTCTTGTCTCATTGACTTTTCCCATTGTCGTTCAGTCTCAAAAAATCTTTAAAAATCTAAATAGAAAGATTACAATCAATGGCATAAAACAAAAAGTCTCACATGGTTGATTATTAAGTCCTACAGGGTCACTGTGAGTTAGGATCAACTCAATAGCAGTGAGGTTTGTTTTTTTTTTTTAATGAGAAGGGTAATGGCACATAAAGGTACATATAACAATAATCAACCATGTGAGATCAAAGGGCAGCATTTACTCAAGGACAAAGTTCAGAAGGGTTAGGAAAGCAGCGGAATGGAAACAGGAAACACAAGAAGTGAGTGAGACACATGATGTTACATTGTGGTGGTTGCAATCAATGACATTAATCTTCACACAGTAAACAATAAAGCATTAAAAAGAAAAAGAATAGAAAATTTGCTTTTACCCACATGCCTTTTTTCTGGATTCTTAATTATTTACTTTGTTGTTGTTGTTGCTCATTATAATTTAGGTGAAAGTTTACGAAGCAAATCTCTTCTCTGGTCAATAATTTTACAGATTTGTTTTATGCCATCAATGCTATCACTTTCTGTTTAGATTTTGAAGAACATTCTTTGAGACTGAATTTTGTGAATGGGCATTGCACACAGTTGAAGCAATGATTAAAATATTTCAAACAACTCTATACATTATGTATTAAATTCCATGTGTTCAGAATCAGCATCTCAAGCAGTATTCTCTGTTAATGCTTAAATGAATCCTGGTGATGCAGCTGTTAAGTATTTGATTATAGTCAATAGGTAGGCTATTGGAACCCAGCAGTTCTGTGGGAGAAAGATATGGTAGAATGCTTCAGTAAAGATTACAGCCGTGGAGACCCAGTGGCACAGTTTATGCCTATGGCTTGTGGTAGTTACATAATCTGGTGTCAATTTGTAGAGGAGTGCATTGTAGCATGTCAATCTGGTCTCAGCTTGTTGACCTCATTTGGAATCAGTAAGCAGATAAATAGCTCTCTGGAGGCGGGACCGATAAGGAGCCTGATGGGGCTAGGCTGATGCAGCCAAAGCCCTGGAGCTGAGGAGCCACATGGAGACCCATGCCAGCACGAGATGCTTCTACTGCTACTTGATCCACAAGACTTTCCACCCATTGGCCAGTGATATTCCAGCATTCAGCATCATTGCATGCGTTTCGTGAGTCTGAAGAGGAATTTATAGATTGGTATTGAACATCTGGGTTAATATTGGAGTTATGAACTTGATCTGGACTGGGCTGGGATGTTTTCTCAATATTCAATTGCTCTTGTTATACACACATATAAAGCTCTTTCGTATACACATGAGTATTCATGAATTTGTTTCTCTAGTCTACCTGGACTAACACTAGGGTCATTTTGAATTGGAATCTACCAGACAACAGTTTTTATTTATTTATTTAAAATTTTTTTCTTTTGCAACTTGTCACTAGATGGCATTAGGAGGCCATCTATTCAGAGAGACTGACTTACATGTTACCACGAGGGTTGTACTGAAAAAAAAAACATTCACAAGGAAAACTCTAAAATGAAAGTATTTAAGTCTATAATGATTAGATAGTCTAAGTGTTTACCCCATAGGTACATTTAGCCTTTGGGCTATATGTGACTTTTTCAATTGATATCATTCCCCAATCTTAGATGTGATGGCTAAATCATGAAATTTAAGGTGAGTTTAATATGATAGCAAATGGAGTAATATATTAACAAGTGGAGAATCTCATGAATATTTAGCAAAACTGTTACTAGAGGTTAAAATTCTAGGAGTTACAATGATCAAATTTTATTTTACAAAATGAAAACAAGTTTATATTATAGCTTGAAAATAATGATCCCTTAAAGACCTGGATACCTGGCTCTTGTGTACACACACACACACACACACACACACACACACACACACACATTTTAAACTGAAATTTCCTACCTCTTCTTTTATGGATTATTTATTTATTTTTTGTATTTCATTTATTACCCAGTTTCTCTCTCTCACAGGAATAGTAATTAAAATAGCTACTCCCTAGTTTGAAAACAGTTGCAGAAAGGCTCATGGAACAAAATGAAATTGTACAATTTTTCCTTAATTTCACCTTTTCTTTAAGTAATGTCCTATTTTTAAAAGACTCATTGTTGAAAAAACAGAAATCATCTTCTCATGTTAGAAATTAAACATTAGTTGTATCAGGCAGGATGAACAAGGTCTATTTAATAATTATTGTGCACACATGTAAAATCCTGTGTCATTTTGCTATACAAGCTAGAATAAGACTTTGATGTTTGGGTTGCTACAAAGTTTGGGAAGAATGACGACCAGTGGTGGGGCAGGGGTGCACTGTAGAGCAAAGCAAGCTTGGCAGAGAAAAGACTTTCCGACAGTTATGGGCCCATCTATGGAGAAAATTGATTTGAAATGGAAAACAAAATACTCCATATTTGTTGCAATTTAGTTGTAGTTGTTCCACTTGGAAGTGTGAGAAGGGGGCGCAGGAGGACCATTGGATCAATACGGGCTGTAGAACTGGGCCCTCACTGGAGCCCCCAGTGGAGCCCATGTGACTTCACAGTATGTGGAGGGGAATGATGAGTCATTTGTAGACATGTGCTGTTGCTGTACTGACACAAGTTCAAATGTCTTAATTCGTGCCAGAAAACCTGCAACAAGAGAGAGTGGAACTAGGAAGCAGTTCACTGAACTGGTTTTAGGGGAAACCACCACTCCCTACCTGTCACCCCAGAGTATTGAATACACGGGGCCTCAGTTCTGGTAAGCTGTACACATACCTAGAACTACGTTCAGGGATTCCCTTCAGCAAGGGTTTCAAGCCACAGTGACCAAACTTCAGAAATAATATAAATGACAATACTTTTCTCCTTGCTGGAAATATCAGGAAATGTACCAGCACGCTGATGACTTTGGATGGCTGTGGTAATCGTGGCAGCTGGGTAGGGAATGCAGGGTAAAAGATGTCTAGGGTCAGCTCTGTGGTGTCCAGAGGGCTCTAAGATGTCTGGGATGCAGGAATGGGAGTAGCTCCAATCAGACCATAGGTAACTCCTGAAAAAAAAGTGTTCCTTAGGGCGGGGTGAGCAATAGTGAGATTTGGTATTACCAAACACTGAAATGGTTGGATTTGACTTTGGCAAATTATAGTCTCAATGTCTGTGGGTTTAAAAATATTTTTTTTTCAAAGAAAAGAGGAGAAAAAAATGATTAGGGCAGGGATTGTACAGATGTGCTTTATACAATTGATGTATGTATATGTATGAACTGTGATAAGAATTGTATGAGCCCCTAATAAATTGTTAAAATTAAAAAAAATAAAAATAAAAGGTGTATTTCAAAATAAAAAAATATATATATTTTTTCAGTTTTCCTTTTAAAAAAATAATTTTATTGGGGGGTCGTAGAGCTCTGAACACAATCCATACATCTATTCATTGTGTCAATCACATTTGTACATATTTTGTCATCATCATTTTTCAAAACATTTTCTTTCTGCTTGTGGACTTGGTATCAGCTCCTCATTTTCCCCTCTTCCCCCACCCTCCTTCATGAACCCTTGATAATTTATAAATTATTATTTTTTCTTATCTTACATTGTCTGATGTCTTCCCTCACCTACTTTTCTGTTGTCCTTCCCACTGGAATGGCATTATATATAGATCATTGTGATCGGTTTCCCTTTTCTCCCTCGCCTTCCCCTTCCCCTCCTGGTATTGCTACTCTCATTATTGGTCCTGAGGGGTTTATCTGTCCTGGATTCCCTGTGTTTCAAGCTTTTATCTGTACCAGTGTACGTTATCTGATCTAGCCAGATTTGTAAGGTAGAATTGGGGTCATGATAGTTGGGGGAAGAAGTATTAAAGAACTAGACTGGCTCATCTTTTCCTTGTGACCCCTTCTGTAAGGGAATATCCACTTGTCTACAGATTGGCTTTGGGTCTCCACTCTGCACTCCCCTTCATTCACATTGGTATGATTTTTTTTTTTTTGGTTCTGGGTCTTTGATGCCTTATACTTGATCCCATCGACACTTCATGATCACACAAGCTGGTGTGTTTCTTCCATGTGGACTTTGTTGCTTCTCGGATAGATGGCTGCTTGTTTATCTTAAAGCCTTTTAGACCCTAGATGCTATATCTGTTGATAGACAGGCACCAGCAGCTTTCTTCACCACATTTGCTTATGCACCCCCTTTTTCTTCAGCAATCCTGTCTGGAAGGTGAGCATCACAGAATGCCAGGTTATTAGAACAAAATGTTCTTGCATTGTGGGAGTACTTGAGTAGAGGCCCAATGTCTGTCTGCTACCTTAATACTTAACATATAAATATATGTACATAGATCTATTTCCCTATTGTTATATATACATATATTTACATATGTACATGCTTGTATTTAGGCTTCTATAAATGTCCTTTGCCTCCTAGGTCTTTCCTCTATTTCCTTTTACTTTCATCTTGTCCCAATATCATGTTCGGCCTTCATTTGAGTTTCAGTAATTCCTTTTGGCTGCATTGCCCTTGATCAAGCCCCACCATGCATCCTGTACCCTCCTTACATCAATGTTGGATCACTTGTTGTTCCCTTTTCCCTGGGTTGGTTGACACCCCCTTCCTTTCCCCACCTCCCCTCTCCTGTGTCCCCCCCACCATTGGTCCCATTTTTTTCTCTTCCAGATTGTTCATGCCACTTCTTATTTAGATAGACAAGCAGAGGCAACAATAAACACAAAAATAAGCAACAAAGCCCACAGAGAAGAAGCACACAAGCCTAAGTGAACACGACGTATTGAAGGGATCAGGTAGCAGACACCAAAGAACAAAAATCATCCTTGTGTGATCACCTTCCCCACATAAACGCTGAAGATGAATGTGTACATAAGTAAGTATGGTGAAGAAGGCTGATGCTGCCCGGCTATTGAGAGATATAGCGTTTGGGGACTTAAAGGCTTGAAAGTAAACAAGTGGCCATCTAGTCCAGAAGCAACAAAGCCCACATGGAAGCAGCACACCAACATGTGTGATCATGAAGGGCCGAGAGGACCAGGTTTCAAGCAACAAAGGCAGAGGGAAAAATCATATCATCGTGAATGAAGGGGAGTGCATGATGGGGACCCAATGCCCATCTGTAGACAACTGGACCTCGCTTGCAGAGGGGTAGTGGGGAGGAGATGAGTCACTCAGGGTTCAGTGTAGCAATAATGAAACTAAAACCTTCCTCTAGTTCTTAAACGCTTCCTCCCCTCCAACTATCATGATCCCAATTCTACCTTGCAAACCTGGTTAGACCGGAGGATGCACAGCGGTACAGTTTGGATCTGGAAACACAGGGAATCTAGGACAGATGAACCCCTCAGGACCAATGGTGAGAGTGGCAATACCGGGAGGGAAGGGGGTGTAGAAAGGGGGAATGGATCTCGGGGATCTACATATAACCTCCTCTCTGGGGATTGGGCAACAGGAAAGTGGGTGAAGGGAGATGCCAGGCAGTGTAAGATAAGATAAAATAATAATTTATAAATTATTAAGTGTTCATGAGGGCGGGGGAAGGGGAGGGAGGGGGAGGGAAAATGGAAAATGAGCTGATTCCAGGAACCCAAATGGAAGGTGAATTTTGAGAATGATGAGGGCAACGAACGAATAAGGGTGCTTTACTCAATTGATGTTTGTATGGATTGTGATAAGAGTTGTATGGGCCCCAATAAAATGTTTTATAAAAAAAATAAGACAAAGCAAAAAAAAGCAACAAAACAAAACAACAACAACAAAATAAAAGCCTCTAAATAGTTCCAGGTCGGTTTGTTGACCTTTAGGGATGTTAAGCAGTTTAGTCTGATGATTTGCCATACCCTGGCCCCAAAGTCTAGTTTTGTTATTCCCTGGGGACATCATTGCTTTGCTCCCCTTGCTGCTCTGTTGCATGCCCTTACCATTTTGCCCCCGTGTGGTGGGGTCAGATCAGGCACAATTCCCACACTGTGTCTCCAGTATCATCCCCCATAGTGCTATGGGTCAGGGAGGAATATAAAAAAAACGCCTTTTGCATATAAAAAGGCATAGCCAGAAAGAGTAATTACTCACCCCTGGAGCCATGGCAGTCCTGCTAGCTAACCACCACTTCTGAAATTCTGAGAGCCGAATTCCTCCCCAAACTAATAAAGTGAAAAGAGAGCAAGCTGTGGCTGCTTGAGGTGAGACCTTCGCACCTGTGTGTCTTTAACGTCCTCTAGGGGTCAGCAGTCAGACGTTGCTAGAGGGGGAGCGTTTCCTACTCTCTTATTCAGCCAGAAACCACACACTAAGGACCCTTACTTTTGCTTCCTGTATCCTAAGTTTGAATGGATAGCAATGGGTCTGCCTGGTTTCTGCCTTTCTTTCTTTTAACAAACTCACAGGACCATATGGTTTTGTTAATTATCTGATTGATTTGTTACCCTACTGGGCAAAAAAAAAAAATCTAACATTTTGGAAAGATACAATTTTGTAGGTAATATTTTACATGGCTTGCTCCAAAGAGCCAGCACATCCATGACACTGATGCCACAGAAAGTTCTATTGCTTACTCCACCCCAGCTAGCCAGGATGGAAAGAAAAGAACCTTCTGATGAACGGTTCAAAGAGAGTAATATTTAGAGACAGAATCTTAAATTTATGGTTTAGGTTCTATTTCTACACACAGGTGGCCTTGACTGAATCATGTCCTCTCCCTTGACCTTTATTTATTATTTCTAAATAGAATCAGTGCACTCAACTAATAATAATAAATATGTTAATTGAAATAGTCTTTTAATTGAGGAAACCTCACCAGTAGCATGCACTGTAGCCTTTGAAATAAATGATCAAACCCAACAGATAGGTAGAGTACTGTGGGAGAGACGGCTGGCATCATAATAAGGTAGAGGAGGATGGAGAGTACAGGAAAGTCTGACTTTCCCTTGTGGCATTCAACCTTGGGCTAGTATAGAGTTGAGCTCTCCTTTCTACTGAAGCTGGAGGCAAGCAGATGTGGCCCACACAAGATTTCCTCAGTTGTGCTGCTATTCATAATATCATAAAATGGTATTATGCTATTCATAACACTGTAGTGGCTAATGTTTAAGAAGTAGACCACCTCTTCCTTTTTCCTCATCTATTTTTACTATGTACGTGCCCCTGAAACCTGATGATCATGGGTGATCCTGCTGTTATTTGAATACCCAGTGGCATAGCTTGGGGCATCACAGCAAAGCCACCAAAGTATAACTAAATGACAGAATTTTGCACTCTCAATGAGGACACCTAGAGACATGGTGATTAAGCGTCGGGCTGCTAACCACAAGGGGGCAGATGGAAACCACCAGCTGCTCCACAGGAGAAAGGTTTGCTGTGTCTTTAAGGAGTTATAGTTTTAGAAACCCACAGGTCCAGTTCTAGCCTGTCCTATAGGATAGCTGTGAGTCTGAAGGGATACAATGGCAGTGAATGGAATTTTACAAGATCAATAATTTATTCCCTTTCCCAGCAACATAAATAGTGATTGCATACATGGATCTCACCAGCTGGAATACACAGTCATCAAATTGACTACATCTGTGGGAGGAGACAAAAAGAGGTCAGTGGCATAGTGGTTATGCATTGAGCTCCAGTCCACACGGTCACTCGCTCGAAACTACCAGCAGCTCCGTGGGTGAAAGACTTGGCTTTCTACTCCTGTAGTCAATTACAATTTATTCATTCTGTATGCTAAGCATATCATTAGAGAATTTGGACTATATGAAGCAGAGCATGGCATTCAGATTGGAGGAAGGCTCATTAAGAATTTTCTATATGAAGATGATGCCTTGCTTAATACAATTGAAGAAAACTGATAAAGTTTGAAAGCTGCATTTTGGAATATGGATTACAACTCAGTGTAAAGAAAAACAAAACCCTCAACAATGGGCCAATAGAAGACACCGCGATAAAAGGAGAAAGCTTGAATTTGTCAATGACTTCGTTGTACTTGGATCCATAATTGACTTAAGAACATTGCAAAGGACATATTGCATTGGGAGAATCTGCTGCACAAGATCAGTTTAACGTGTTACAGAGAAAAGCTGTCATCATGAAGGCTATGTTACCCCTGACCAAAGCTGTGAGATCGGGCCCCACACCTGGATGGGTCCTAAGGCGGCAGGTGTGTAATTGAGTGGTCAATTAAAGAAACACGAGACAAGACATGCAAAGGCTCACCTCTTCCATGTCGACCTGAACTAGAATGAGGCAGTAATGTATTCTTTCACAAGCTTTTATATTCTCGGGCATGCAAGCCCCTGTAAGCACATACGTAACAGGAAGGGGTTGTATTCAAGGCATACAGGTAACATAAAGGGGGTAAGCTAGGGGTATTCACACAATAGGAAGGGGAGGCAGTAGAGGAATACATGTGACAAGAAGGTACATACATAACAACATGGGTGGGCTCGAAAGTTAAGCTAGCAGCCTAACTTTGCTCATCTTTGTGCTGTCTTGACCTTAGGTGTCTCTAAGCAATTCTCCAAGGGAACAACTATGATCCATATTAGAAGGGCATGGCCCCTACTTAGAGTGGGACAGACAAAAGAACCTGATTGCTTTTGATGGCAGACAACCTGCGGGCAAGTAACTTTGACTTAGGAGAATGTGACTGGAACACACCTCCAACCTATGAATGTGAAGGTCTCCCTCCATGGCAGCCATGGCTGCCCAGAGTCCTGAACGTATGGCAGTAGAGAATAGGTCCACATACATTCTCTTCCCAGTTATGCTTCTTAGAAGTGAGGAAGGCAAGACTTAGTCTCACATACTTAGGACATTTTATCACTAGAGACCAGTCCTTGGAAATGGATATAGTGGTTGGTAAAATAGAGGGTCTGCAAAAAAAATGGTAGACCCTCATGGAGACGGGTTGGCACATTGGCTGCAACAATGGACTCAAACTTAACTATAATTGTGTGGATGGCATAAGACTCCCAGTGGTTTGTTCTGCTTGTTCAGAGTCTACCAAAATATTTATATGTGCTGTAAATATACCCATAAGTATAGTCACATACACAGGGGGCAAAGTTATGAAAACTTCTTACCCAAACAACTTGAAGGAATGAGTAATTGTGCCTGGGGGCTCAGTACCATCATCTTGGGGGACAGAAAGGTCAATTTACATAACATAGTTTATAAAATTAATGTTTTACATTCTACTTTGGTGAGTACTGATTGTGATTTTAAAAGCCTGTAAACGGCCATCTGAGGTTCAACTACTAGTTTTCTCTTATCTGGGACAAATATTAGTGAAAAAAAATCAAGGACTCAAGGAAACAATTTATCCAAAGGACAAATGGAACACGCGAATCCTAGCTCCCAGGACTCTGAGAACAGAACTAGGTGGTCCCTGGCTACCACTACCTCCCACGCTGAAAGGGGTCTTATTAGGAAGTCCTGGAGAGGGTGGGAGGAAAATAAAGAATCAAATTCAAAATCATAAAACATCCATTTACAAATCTTCTAAATGTAGTCAAGGATTTATAGTAAAACACATTTGGAGAAGTTAGATAAAAGTTACTATATATGTTTATTATAGAGCCATATAGATATTTCTATTGAGCCATACAGATAATTTATGTATGTGTATGGGTAGAGAGAGAGAGGGAGATAGGTGGCACTGTGGGCTAAGCATGGACTGCTAACAGAAAGGTTGGTGGTTCAAACCTACCAGCTACTCTGTGGAAGAAAGATGAGCCTACCTGTTTTTGTCCAGAGCTACCGTGTTAGAAACCCCAAAGAGCAGTTCTACTCCGTTCTACTGAGTTACTCTGAGTCTGAATTGACTCGAAGCTAGTAGGCTTGTTTTGTTTGGTGCATGTTGTTAGGTTGCATCTGACTCATAGCAACCCTATGTACAAAAATATAAAGCACTGTCTTGTCCTGTGCCATTCCCACAACTGTTAGGTTTGAGTCCACTGCTGCAACTACTGAGTCAATCCATCTTCTGGAGGGCCTCCCTTGTTTCTGCTGACCCTCTGCTTTATAAAGCATGATGTCCTTTCCCAGCCACTGATCCTTCCTGATAACACGTCCAAATACATTAGAGCAGGCCTCACCCTTCTTGTTTCTAAGAAATCTGGCTGTACTCCCCCAGGACAGATTTGTTTATTCCCTGGAAGTCCGTAACACTTTTACTATTTTCACCAGAACCATAATTCAAATGCACCAATTCTTCGGTGTTCTTCCTTATCCAGCATTCACAAGCATTTTTGAGGTGATTAAAAATACAGTCAATGGCTGGGGTCAGGGACACCTTAGTCCTTTTAGTGACAGCTGTGCTCTTTAACCCTTTCTCGATTGCCCCTTTCACTTGTTTCTTAACTCTTACCAGAATGCTCTCAGACCAAAATCAAATTCACTTCCATTGAGTCCATTTTTGATTTATAGCAACCTGTATGGAAGAGGAGAACTGCTCTTGTGGGTTTTTTAGGATGTAACTCTTTGTAAGAGTATAAAGCCTCATTGCTCTCCTGCAACGGCGTGGGTGGTTTCAAACTGCTCACCTCGTGGTTAGCATGCACATGCTTAATCCATTGTGCCACCAGAGTTAATCCTGTCTTATTCACACAACAAACACAACCACCCCTTACCAAATGAGATTATAATCACAGGCATAGAGGTTAGGATTTACAAGACAGATTTTTGGAGAGTCACAATTCAATCCATAATACAGGTATATTCCCCCAAACTATTGAAAACAGGTACCGAAATAAATATACCAATGCTCATTGCAGCATTATTTACAATTGCCAAATAGTGGAAACAAACTAAGTATCCATCAACAGATGAGTACAAACAATATCTGGCGCAAACATGCAATACTACTCAGCCATAAAGAAGCATTGTTATGGAACATCCTATGACATGGGTAAATCTTGACAACATGCTGAGAGGAATAATTCATATAAAAATAACAAATATTGTATGATCCTCCTGAATTGAAGTATTCAGAATAAACAAATGCATATAGACAAACATGTATTAGTGGTTACTAAGGGGATGAGAAAGAGTAATTGGTTACAAGTCAGGCTGTTAACTGCAAGGTCAGCAGTTTGAAACCACTAGTTCTCTATGGAAGAACGATGAGGCTTTCTACTCCCGGAAAGAGGTATGGTCTACCAAACCCACAGAGGCTGTATTTCTCTGCCTAGGGTCTCTAATCAGCCCGAAGTGACTCCATGGCAGCGGGAGTTTGTCTGTTTGTTTTATAAAAGGGAACGAGGGGAAGGAGGAATGTGGAGTTCTTGTTAAAAGGACACTGAGTATCTGTTGTATTATGAAAAACCTGGAAAAATGGGTGATCCTTGCACGAAATGGTGACTGTAATTAACGGCACTGAATTTACCACTTCAAATGACACGTGTTTAGTTATATGAGGAGCTTTGAAAATGTGTGCAAAATTTCCATTATCTTTTAACTCAGTTTTCCCACAAACTTTTTGAAGCCTTCAATTATCTTACCACAACAAAATTTAACCAAAAAACCCAAACCAAGCCAAACTCACTGCCATTGAGTCAATGCTGACTTTTAGTGATCTGTTAGGACAGAGTAGAACTGCCCCCGTGAGTTTCTGAAACTCTAACTGTATGGAAGCAGAAAGCCCCATCTTTCTTCCAAGGAGTGGCTAGTGGTTTCGAACTACTAACCTTATAAATCACAGCCCAATGCATAGCCACTACTGAAAAAGACAGTAAGGGACACTAAGAGGAATTACAAAAAAACCAAACACAGTGCCATCTAATTGATTCTGGTTCATAAAGGACAAAGTTGAATTGTCCCTTTCTGTTTCTGAGACTTTACAGGAGTAGAAAGCCTCATCTTTTCTCTAGAGACAGAGGTGGGTTCAAATCACTGACCTTGTGGTTAGCAGCTGAGTGCTTAGTAGCTGAGTGCTTAGCCCACTACACTACTAGGGCTCTTACAGAGAGGAAAAGGGGGCATGTTCTACTGAATGTTCTATGTCCCTCTCATGTTCACTGACCATCTTGCTTCACACTTCTTTGTACTTCAAAAGGCTTAGCTTTCTGAACTACATCATCCAATATCCTTGCCTTCTAGTTTCTAATTAGATTTTTGTCAATGGGAAGCATCATATGTTCAGAGATTGGAAGTAAAGATATATCAAGCTGCTTGCTGTTGAGAAAACAGAACAGAGAAGCCATATCTGACCTCCTCTGGCTTCCCTATTGCCATAAGACAGTGGTCAGACATGACTCCACCCTCTATCCTTATTTAGCATATTCTAACACCAACCATTCCTTCCACAGGACTCTACTATGCTGCGTTTGATCATTCCAATCCCAAGAAAAAGAACACCATCTTGGTAACATGGAGGGGCAGCACAAGAGAGGAAGGCCCTCAATGAGATGGTTGACACACTGGCTGCGACAATGGGCTCAAGCTTGGGGTCCCCTGTGAGGCTGGCCCAGGGCCGGGCAGTGTTTTGCTCTGTTGTGCATGGGGTTGCTGTGGGTCAGAGCTGACTCGGTGGCATCGAACACAATGACAACGACATTTCCAGCGTACAGACCCTTACATCCACATATGTCCTTTTGTGGGAAGGTGACTTTCAGAAAGAAGATAAGTCTATTTTCAAGATCTCCAAATGGATTTTTTTCTCAAAGAAATTTCCAAATAAATTTTCTAAGAACTGAATTAGTTCAGGAAGGACTTGTGGACTTCACATGAGGATTTCAAAATTCCATCTAAATTCCAAATTTCAAAATTCCATCCAAATTCCATTCCAACTATACAAACTTTGTATAGTTTCCTATCTACAAGATCATTATATTTTACCCTTCTCTCTGTGGCATGGAATCATATTATAAAAAATAAATTAATATTTCAAGTACGAACTACACAATGACCTATAAGATACAAAAGTCATGATGATTCTATCTCAAGGAGTGGTAGCTCAAGTGGAGTCTCTCAGATCCTAAAGGTGGGTGAATGGTGAGGTGCCAAAAACTTACGTTTCCATAATTTTGATATAAAGTGTCCATTTCCCTTTGATAAGTCTGCAAGGAAGTAACGTGGTACCATACAAAGGCATTTTATTTATTCTTTTTCAGAGACATTTTAAAATACAGAATTCACTTATGAGCTGTTTTTAAATATCCTGTATGCTGTATGGATAAATGCAATTGTGAAAGCTTCTCGGGTCATATTATTTCACCGCCTTAAGAAGATTGTCTTGTTATTCTTATTCCATATTCCTTCCAGAAGAAGCAATGATGCTAATATTTAATCTTAAATACGTTTTTGTTAATTTTCAAGAAAAAGTCGTAGTAACCCTTACTGTGAGGTAGGGAACAACACCCACACCATATTGAGTGAAGTACATAGAGATCAAATTGTCAAGATAATTGTGGGATGCTGAGGACCTGGAAGACATGTACATGGACTGCTCCAGCACCCATGACCACAGGGCTGGCAGGCTGAGTGAGGCATGCCTTTGCAGCCTGACCAGTGGGAAAACCTCTGGATACAATATTCCACGAAGGACGTTTCTCCACAACACATCCACCCCAACCCCACCCCCCATAAGTGCCAATATAAATCTGTCTCCTACTGAAGCCTGGCCTCACTTACCCCATTAAAGGATGCTTTCTCTAAGAGTGCTTGCCCCCTTTGTCCCTTTGTCATAAGGAGCACTTGCACCTCTTGCTCTTGGATGCCTGGTACTCCCTTTGAAGTGCTCCCTAAGGGCGGGGAGTACTCAAGATGAGTACATTGACCATTTGTTTGATGCGTCTGCATAAGAAGAGGCTCTCCTGCCTCGAGAGCTATAAAGCCCCATTGTTAAATACACTCTGGGCTCTTCTTCCTGTGCTAACTTCTCCTGAGAATGGAGGTGAGTCCCCTTCTCCTCATTTCCAGTCCATTTGTCTCCTTTCATTGTGCACATGGCTCAGCAGGACCTTTTGACTGTTGGCTGGACCCCACAGATAAGGAAGGCTGAAATGACAATACCTGATTCATTAAGGTGCCTAAAATTCTTGCTTGAGATCTAAATTAGTTGCTTTAATCAAGCTATTCGGCATGCATTTCAGTAACACCAAGTCCACTCTTTTCACTTCCAAGAAAAAAAATAGTCACCCTGGAATTCCCTCCTTAGCCTGCACGCCAGCTTCTTTCACCTGCCTCCAGACTGTCCACCCCGAGGACAAGTTAGAGCACTGATTCATCTAATATCATTTGTTCCAACAAAAGATCAATGAAACATGCCCCAAAGGCCGACACTACTCCTTTAGCAGAAGTCATTTATTTGGTTCATGATTTTGTTTCATGGAATCTTTTCACCGGACTAAGTGATATTCTCTAGCAACAGACAAGGTCTTGGAATAATTGACCTAATTGTCCACATAACTAACAGTGATATTTTTTCATGTGTAGTATCGACTATGTACTCACTTAAACAATATGCTCAGGAAATGCTTGTGGATATTTCTGAGCAAATAAGCAACCTCATTCCAGCCATCCCTCCTCTGTTTTCACGAGCCTTCATGAGAATGTGCCACCACAGGCGGTGCCAGCACACATTTCAATCAGACACGGAATATCCATGTGTAGGAGGAGCTGTACACTGAGACTCAGGTATCTAAATTTTAGCCCTAACACAGTTGTCAGCTTAATAGAAAACGGACTACTTTCTGTATCTCAGTTTCCTTATCTGTATCATGAAAATAGAGCTAGCTTTTTTAATCATAGAGAATGATACTGGGAATTAAAATTAATTTTGAAACTATTGAATATACATCACTCCCTATTGCATTGTCATGGAGTTGACCGAGACTCATAACAACGTTATAGGAAAGAGTAGAACTTCTTTTGGATTTCTAAGATGATATATTTTTATGGGGGCAAGTAGACGCAGCTATCTCCCTCAGACTTGATTGTTGTTGTTGTTGTTAGGTGCTGTTTGAGCCCAATGCTGCACCTACAGTGTCAATCTGTCTCACCGAAGGCCTTTTTCTTCTTCATTGCCTCTACCAAGTTGGACAGCCTTCTCCAGGGACTGGTCTCTCCTGACAACATGTCTAAAGTAATTAAAGAAATTCTCTAGAATCTGGTCTCCCTGATAATATCAGAGTGTCTGATGGATTTGTATTCATGAGCTTGTGTTGTGCAGCCCATGACATAATCCATGGTGCCATTAGGTCACACATTCTTTCTGTGTGTATGTAAACATATGGATTGCCAATTTGTTAGACTGTGGGGCATTGTGTGTTGCTGTGATGCTGGAAGCTATGTCACCGTGACTGCCAATGCCAGCAAGGTCACCCAAGATGAACGTGTTTCAGCAGAACATGATTCAGCAAATCATATATACTTTATCCATGTGCTTTTTGTTTACATATATAAAGTATACATATTTATATATATATCATATATATTTGTGTTAGTCTAGAGAAGCTAGACTAGAGAAACAAATCCAGGGAGAGTCATATGTTTATAAGAAAGAGCTTTATATAAAACAGCAATTATATATTAAGAAAACATCCCAGCCCAGCCCAGTTCAAGCCTATAAGTCCGATATTAGCCCATATGTTCCATACTGGTTTATAAATTCCTCTTCAGACTCACACAACACATGCAAAGATGCAGAATGCAGGAAGATCACAGGCCAATGGATAGAAAGTCTTGTGGATCCAGTGGTGGTGGAAGCATCTCAGTGCTGGCAGGGATCTCCACATGGCTCCTCTAGCTCCAGGGCTCTAGCATAGCTCCATGTATCTTGTCAACAGGAAGACAGAGCAGAGAGTCTGTGTGTATCTGGCCTTCAGTGAACTATTTATCTCCATGGTACCTCCAAATGAGGTCATTAATCTGTGACCTGATTGACAGGCTAGACTCCACCCCTTTGCAAGTTGACACCAGATTATGTAACTACCACAATTTTTTATGTGCATTTGTTATTTATATAAAAACAAAAATGTGGGAAACAGAAAGATTTCTTCAAGTTGTCTCCTCTAAATATATCCCAAATTAGCTGCTTGCTTGCTACATGTTGCAAATGACTATACACTTGGAGGTCAACAGAAGAGGGTCAGGGGTTATTCTCCCTAAAGGTTATCAGCCATCCAGAGCAAGCCATCACCACTGTTTATCCCACAACAAGTAGGGCCCACTCTCTTCTGATAAGGATCCTAGTAAATTGTTTCCCTGAAGGAGAGCCCAGGGAAGTCAAGCCCACCTAAGGGTGACCAAGGTTAGGCTGCCATATGGAATCTAGGGTCCACCCATTTTGTCACACCAACACTCGTAGCTCAGCCGCTTCCTATCACATTTATGCTATTGTACATCCCCTTCCTATGATGTGTAAGTCTATTGTACTGCCCCTCCCTGTGACGTGTGGTTACCCCCCCCCCCACCAAGTAGTTATAAGAGTTGGTTAGCAATAAACGGGAGTATCGGCCCCACCTCACCTAGGCCCATGCTGTGCGTGGACCTGGCTGGTAAGATTATGGCCATACAGGAAGTGAGCATGCTACTATGAAATGTGTCTGACTCCATTATTTCAATCTCTCTTCTATCTCTCATGCTCACTATGACTTTACTATAATCTTTATGTATTGTAGCCATACAATTGTACTTACTGAACCCATGATTAGTTGTGGGGGGGCTGACTTTTCCCCCACAATTAAAATCATGTATGTTTATATTGTATAACATATGCATGCTTGTTATTTATATATAAACATCATATATATGTATGCAGGTGGGTGAAGGGAGATATCGGACAGTGTGAGATATGACAAAATAATAATTTATAAAGTATCAAGGGTTCATGAGGGAGGGAGGAGGAGGGAGGGAGGGAGGGAGAAAAATGAGGAGCTGATGCCAAGGGCTTAAGTGGAGAGAAACTATTTTGAGTATGATGAGGGCAACGGATGTACAAATGTGCTTTATACAATTGATGTATGTATGGATTGTGGTAAGAGTTGTATGAGCCCTCAATAAAATTATTTTAAAAGATCAAAATTCTTGCAACTGGATCAATAGGTAGCAGCATGATAAATGGAGAAGAGACTGAAGTTATCACGAGTTTGTCTTGCTTGGATCCACAGTCAATATTCATGGAAGAAGCAGTCAGAGATGAAGCGACAAAGCATTAGGGAAATCTACTGCACACAAACTCTTCAGAGTACTGAAAAGCAAGGCTGTTACTTTCAGTCCTCAGGTGTACCTGACTCAAGACATGGTATTTTCAATCACCTCAAATGCATATGAAAGTTGGATATTGAATAAGGAAGACGGAAGAAGAACTGATGCATTTCAATTGTGGTATGGGAGAATATCGAAAATATCACAGATTGTTAAAAGGACTAATCAGTTTGTCTTGGAATAAATAAGGCCAGAGTTCTCCTTGGAGGCAAGAATGGCAAGATTTTGGACATGTTGTTAGGAGAGACCAGTCCCTGGAAAAGGACATCATGTTTGGTAAAGTGGAGGGGCACTGAAAACCAGAAAGACCTTACATGAGATGGACTGACACAGTCGCTGCAGCAATGGGCTCCAGCTTAGCAACAACTGTGAGGATGCCGTAGAACCAGGCAGCATTGCATTCTGTTGTGTGTAGGGTTGCTATGGGTTGGAACTGACTTGATGGCACCTAATAACAACAATGTATAACTTTGCTGTTGCACCTTGGAGGGAGAAAAGTGCTGTACCTCACTATCTTTGACAAAATAAGGGTATGCATTTTTTAGTCCTTCCTTGTTTCCACTAGCTAACATCTCTAATACAACTTTTCCTGTGTGGAAACTTTGCATCTATAATGGCCATTTTTATTCAGTAGAAGGCAAGAAGAGCTCTCTTTGGAGAATTAGGCTGCAGACATGATGCACTGGGCAACAAAATAAAACCACTACAATAAAAATAAATAATTGGCTTTAAAAATAGTTGTATTGACATATAATTCACCTAGCATGCACTTCCATTCTTCAATCAGATTAAAAAGAGTTGTATAATCATCACTGCAATCAGTTCTAGAATATGTTGCTCTTATATTCATTAGCTCCCCTTGTCCTTCCAACCTCCCACCCATACCTCCAATAAGCTATTAATCTAATTACCAGCTCTACAGATTTACTTATCATGGATCTCATAAACTGGAAAACATACCTGAAGAAGAAAACAGAAAAAAAATTTTACGACCTACAACAATAACAGAATAAGCAATAGAATAGACCTCAATTGAGAAAAAAGTGGGAAATATTAAAAACTAGAACAAAAATGAATCAAAAGTGAGATCAAATGATCAAGTGTTACATTTTAACCTACTTACATCAAGCAGAGTCATGTCCTAAACAATAATTGTTCTTAGATTGAAGCTAGATTTAAGTAGGATCCCCAAAATCCATTTTATGGTTTATATATGTCTCTGCTTCACTTTAGACATCTCATTAATATTTTATGAAAGAAGACATTATCAACCACCCCCTTGGGCATAAGGAAATTCTATTGATACTGTCATTAACTTATCCAATGTTTTAGAATTTAACACATTGTTGAGAAAAGGAAGTTATACTATAATAAACTGGTCAGAACTGCATTCCTTGAATTGTTAAATTGTATAGATTAAACTCTTAAGTGATTGAGCGCTATTTACATTGACAATGGGGGGTGATAGGGAAACTCAATAGAATTCATTCCCAAAGGCAGAACCATGTCTATCAGATTAATGCATGTCATAGCAAAAACGAGGGCATAAAAATAGTAAATATATGGTGATTCTAGGCCACATTTCACTGAACATTCGCAAAGCAGCTGGACTGGAACCAAAGTCCAGTGACTATCGATTCTGTAGCCTCGGGTGTCAGTGATCTGTGTGTTCTCACACCAGGGAGTGGCAGACTTCGATTCGAGGGCTACAAGTGTGAGGTGGAGGTGGAGCCCCTTTCATTCAGTAGCTTTTCCACATCAAGTCCATCTCGTGTGGCCTATGAAGGATGTGCGTGTCCTGAACAACAGAGTCTAAAGTCACAGTAGTTTAGCACACAGTCTGGGGCACCAAGGGCTGGGTAGAAACTAGGTCGAAAGTGTCTAATTAGGAAAATAGTGCTGGGCTTATTCTCCCCTTAAATTCTATGTAAGTATTGTTAAGTGTTTGTTGTTGTTTATTTTTTCCTGATGAGAAATTGCTCCTCCCAGTTTTCTGACCAGCAGAAATGTAAATGCCTCCTTTGAAACCTAGATGCTCCCTTCCCCACACTTTGACTGACTTCCCAGTAAAGTTCCCTTATTACACTTGTAGGAATATCTGTCGATTTGGTGTTAACTTACCAACATGTTGTATGGCAGCAAATGAGTGGTCTCCCCCCCTCGCATCCCCCATCTGAAGTGACCCCAGCTGAGATGATGTCTCCTCTGTCGAAGTGGTTTATAAGATGTACATATAAGGAGAGTGATGTATAAATTCACCAGGAAGGATTACTGCCTATTTGGGGGATTGAATTAGAAGCTTAAGTAACTTGAAGCCTATGTAACTCTACTTATGTAAGTAGACAGAAGACTCTACTTCCTGGTGTTCATGTTTATAGTAGTGGACTCATATAATATTTGTCCTTTTGTTCTTGACTAACTCTCTAAAATACAAACATGCACACACATATGTTTCTTACATGACTATTAATGGTCCAAATAATTGTTACATAATGTATGTGTGTGTGTGTGTATGTATGTATGTATGTATGAATGTGTCAGGGGAGACCAGCCCCCAACAACTATCATGAGTTCATAGGCACAACCATACGGTTATAATATATAAAGATTATAGTAAAGTCAGAGAAGATAGGAGAGAGAGTAAAATAAAGGAGTCAGACATATTTCATGGTGGCATGCTTACCTCAGCCCTTCTTGGTGGTCCACGTGGGGGATGCATGAGGAGGAGAGGGCAGGAGATACAGAGCAATTTATTCCTAACCAAGACTTATATGTCTTTGGGGGTATGCAAGCCCACTGATTACAGGTAATGACCTATGTCACAGGAAGGGGTTGTACCATAGGCAAGACAGCAATGGGAAGGGGACGATCTAGGTGTGTACACACTATAGGAAAAGGAGGGATTAAGGGTACACATGTGACAAGAAGGCCGGATCCTAGATTCATGATGGCAGCCTAACCTTGATTGTCCTTGAGCTGGAGACTTGATATTTTCTAAGCTTTCCAGGGAAAGCAATCCACTGTCCTTAACCACGGGGAATGAGTCCCACCTATGGTGGGGACAGACTACAGGGTCTGCTTGCTCTGGATGGCTGATGCCTTCTGGGAGATAACTTGACAATCAGTTACCATTAGTTGAAAACAGTGTTCTATGTCTGACATATGTCCGGGGGACAGACTACAGGGTCTGCTTGCTCTGGATGGCTGATGCCTTCTGGGAGATAACTTGACAATCAGTTACCATTAGTTGAAAACAGTGTTATGTCCGGGGGAGACAGGTTGGGGAAAGGCCTTTATATATCTGTGTGTGTGTGTGTGTGTGTCTGTGTGTGTACTCGAGTATAAGCTGACCCGAATATCCACTGAGACACAAATTTTACCACAAAACTGCATTAAAAACATGGGGAAAAGCTAGGCTTATACTCGATTATATATATATATATGAAAGTTAGCAAGATTAAAGATAGAGCGGGTTGTCTCCACCTAGTGGCTACCCCAAACGAAATTTAGCTGGCCATGCCACAATAAAGAAGTTGGAAAGGAATCAGGCACACATTAGACACCCGTGGGCACAATCCAAAGCAGTCTATGTTCAGACGCTGGGATGCAATCCATAACACAGGTGTGCCTGAGCTTAGCACTACTCCATCCAAACCTGAGCATGCGCAAACTAAGGCCACCGAGCGCAGGTAAAGGTCATCCTTCACAGGTGCACCTAAACTCATCCAACAAGATCAGCTAATACCATCAACCAAGCCCCCCCCCCCCACCACCACCAGCCAACGGGGATCAGAGGGATAATAGCAGACTAAGGGCAAAACTCTCTCTCAGGTGCGCTCTTGCAGGTGGGAGTGTAGGGTCTCTCCCATTTAGGGGGCGCACCTGCGCCTGCCCGGGCCCTCTCAGGGCTGTGCTTTCTCTTGGCTCTGCACTCTGGCTCTGTGCTGCTCTTCTGAGACTCCTTTCCGGAGTTTTCTTGCGCTCCCTTGAAGCGGCCATCTTCAGTCACCAACTCTTGCGAGGTCCCCACTCAGCCTTGCAGCCTTTCCAGAGATAGTGCATACTCTATGAGACTGTAAGATCTGAAACTTCCCTTTCCCTCATAAAACTTGGATTTACAAAAGTGCTTCAGATATGCAAATGCTTTCATTGTTGAGAAGCAAGAATCGAGGTAAACCATCCCAGAATCCTAACATTTTATATGTATATGTGTGTGTGTGTGTACACAATGAGAGATAGATTTATGTCAAGGAAATGGACCACATGGTTGTAAGGGCTAGCATGATCTAAGCCATGGTTTGGGCATCAGGCTGAAGGGACTGCCAAACCCAAGATAGGCAGGTCAGATGGCAGGTTGATGAATCCAGGATCATCAGGTGTGGTAGTCACCTAATCTGGTGTCAATTCAAGGATTAAGAGTGTTGGAGTGGAGTCTAGCTAGGCTGTCAGTCTGGAGATAGCCAATGAGACTTCTGTGTGGGCATGGCTTTCCCCTGAAAATTCTGGGAAATCTGATATTCCTTCTTGGAGGCTGTTCACTCCCTTGGAGACTCTACTGAGAAAGCTGACTTCCCTGAGGAGATGCCGCATGGACCTACCCTGATGTAACCCTGGGAACTGGAGTGGCCATGTGGAGACCCCTGCCAGCACTGAGATGCTTCTGTCGCCACTGACTCTGTACCCATTGTCATGTGATAGTCTTGCATTTGGTATCATTGCATGTGTTTTATGAGTCTGAAGAGGACTTTATATTTTGGTATCGGATATACGACCTAATATCAGGTTTATGAACTTGATCTGGACTGGGCTGGGCTGTTTTGTTAATGTACAATTACCCTTTATATAAAACTCTCTCTTATATACATATGTGTGCTTATCAATTTGTTTCTCTAGTCTACCAAGATTAACATATCAGATAACATGGCCGGCTGCTGCTCACAGGCTGCTGAAGCTAATGAAACTCAGGGTAAGCCTTCACCACTGCAATACAACCTATGTCAACTTAGTATCAGCATGTACCTCCTTAAACCATACATATCTCTAAAGAAAATCTAATACCCCATAAGACAAAGGGTGTTTTTTAAGAGGAGAGTCATTAGGGAGGATGGCAGGACTTTGCTCCAAAATTCTGGGGGGTCTCTGCAATGATTCATCAATAGAGGCCCAAGACTTCAAACTGCATCTCCATTGCTACTACCACCGCCACTTCAGATCAGCCAGAACAGATGGTCCAAGTCACCCAGTGGCTTGTCGCAACCTGAGTCTGTTGCAGAGTGCCCTCACTCTGAGACACACGCACAGGAGCAGCTTTTAAAGTCACTTGACAAAGTGACAGAGGGGCCACAATAGCACCCCCAAATGAAGGATGTATTGCCTCCCAAATTAACAGAAGCTCACCCTATTTAGTTGCAGAATGGGCAGATACCATTGCTAAGGGTGACTCAAGTGGTGTAAAATAAAATATTCTGGTTTGAGTTTCCCTTCTCTCTAGAAGTAAGATTTTAGACATGGCGAGAAATGCTTAAAAAAAAAGAATCTAATTTTCCTTTACAATGGGAAAAAAACCCATTAAGATTAGTGTCCTATCATCACAAGGTCAGCAACTTGCTTGGTCTCCAGAACAGCCCATATGGGTCTGGGGTTGGAGAGTTCCATATCGATGTCCCACGGGCTCCACGTCCATCTGAATTCTATTGGACTTCTTGCCACCATCAGCTTTCCCACATGCTTTCTTTGTAAAATATGGACATCTGTGAAACATATGTAATTCAAAATCACATTATTTGCAAAGGTCATCTCTAAGAAATACAGAATGACTTATACAAGAAAAATATAAAACATAAAAATAAAACCACATTGATTCACATTACATTAATAATCAAACTAAAATAATGGTTGTCTCCCTTTTTGGTGTTGCAGTTTTCTGTGTGCATATGCATTCTATTTTTGTTACCCATGTCTACTGACTCGGGTGAAGAAAAAGTGAGCTAGAGGACCATCAATAAGCAATGAATCCTGGGTCATTCACAAGTCAATTTGTTGTTGCTATTGTGTTTCCATTGAGTTATTTATAAGTAATTTTGTTCAGTGTTTTCCATCTAGTTGTTCACTCCCTTTAGAGAGCACTGTTTATGAATTATCAACTATCTTTTGGTGAGCACCTATTTCTATGCCTTGCGTAGAGCCAAGAGAAACATAAAGCATGCGAAACTGAAAGGGTGAGTGTCTATTTCTTTGGTCCCTCTCATCAGCCAGGAGTTGGTTTCAAAATATGTCTTTTGTCCAATTGCCCTTACCCTTTTTTAAGGCCTCAAACTCTGGACTTAAATTTGTTTAGAACATTTGTTTGAAAGTATAATTTTCTCTGTGTGTCATCCAGATAAATGCTTTGGCATTCTGTCTGCATTTTTGCTGTGGAAAAGTGCTCACCTTTCAGCAGCACAGCAGCCTGTTACCTTCGTGTGTGTGTTTTCCCCAAGCTTATTGTGGTTCTTCCCATGGCTACTCTTGAGTGCTGATATCACAGGCAGAAATTATAAGGACTTTTCTGAGCTCAGTGTGCATTATCGAAATTCAGATAGGCCAAATCCTGGAGTGCAGCTGTCAGTTTGTTAGAAACTTCCAAGCTGAACAATAACATAAGTTTTTAAAATACCATGTGTAGTAAAAACAATATTAAATAATATTTTTAAAGTTAAAAAGCCAAAGAATCCTTCAATCAGGATTAATGTTATATAACCAAATTGCCATAAAATGCCAAAATGACACAGGATACCAGCCCCAGAGCCCCTTGGTAAATCACCCGAGAAGCTCTCTGGGGGCCACTACATTAACTCACCTTAAAAATCATCCCAGGAAGCATGGCAGATGTGTAAAACTTGCAGGCAAGCAACTCCGAAAACCAAAGTGGAAGGAAGCTAAAAGTTACACGGGTCTGTGACTGAAAACCCACATTGAGAGCATAGCTAGCGATCCACAGGAGTGTGGCTAAAAATCCACCGTGAAAGGGTAGCTAAAAACCCACTGCCAGAAGCAAATAGGCAAACTGATATTCAAGTCCCCTAAAGGTTGTTTTCCAGGTCTGGTCCTAGGCCATCAAGCAAATAGGAAAGGGCCTGCCTGCCAAGAACCACAACAAGCACTTCTGGCAGCTCATAGCAAGCTATGCCGTCTGATACCAGAATCCCTTGCACACAGAATCCATCTTCAAGGAAAACTGTGCGAGGACCCTATTAGCATAGCCCAGCCTAGTCTAAGAAATCCGCACTGATCCCATGAATCATAATGAATATTATAACTTCAATATCAGCAGCTAAACCAGACCAGGTCTGATTGTGAAATAGAACTTCAATTGCTCATACATAAGTTCAGATCAAAGTTGAAGAAGTTTAAAGTCACTAGAGCCAACATATGGCTTTGAGTCTATTCCACCTGAATTTCAAGTACATCTGAAGAATACATTTGATTCACTGAACACTAAGGACAGAGACATGAGCTGTGGAAGGACATTAAGAAAATAATTTGTAAGGGAAGCAAACGGTCATTAACAAGATCGTTAAAAAAGAAAAGATCAGAGTGGGTGTCAGGAGAAATTCTGAAACTTACTTTTAACCCTAGAGTAGCTAAAGCAAAAGGAAGAAAACAAAAGGAAGAAAGGATGAAATAAAATGATGAAGAAAAGGAGGAAGCTGAATAGAAAATTTCAAAGGGCAGCCCAAGAAGACAAAGTATTATAATGAAGTATGAAAAAACCTACAATTAAAAAACCGAAAGAGAAAAACTTGCCTAGTGTATCTGAAACTAAAATAACACAAATAAAAATTCAAACCTTGAGTTACAATCTTGAAAGATTCTGTGGACAAAATATTAAATGATGCAGGAAGCATCATGAGAAGATGGAAATAACAGAGTACTAAAAAGAACTAGTCAACTGTCCAGCATTTCAGGAGGTAGCCTAAGAGCAAGACCCAATGGTGCTGAAGGAAGACGCCCAAGCTGCACCACAAGCATAGCAGGAGACAAGGCTCCAGGAATTGGTGGAACACCAATTGAAATGTTTCAACAGACTGATGAAGCACTGGAAGCACTCACTCTATGCCAAGAAATTGGGAAGACAGCTACGTGGTTAACTGACTGGAAAAGATCCATATTTGCACCCATTCCAAGGAAAGGTGACCCAACGGAATGCTCAAACTATAGAACAGTATCAATGATAACACATGAAAATAAAATTTTGCTGCAGATCATCCAACAACAATGACTGGTTGAGAGGGAGCTGCCAGAGGTTCAGGCCAGAGTCAGGAGAGAATGTAGAACAAGGAATATTGTTGCTGATGTCAGATGAATCTTGGCTGAAAGCAGATGGTACTAGAAGTAAGTTTGCTGTGCTTCATTGACTATGAAAAGGCATTTGACTGTGTGGCCCACAACAAACTAAGAGTAGGCTTGAGAAGAATGGGCCTTCCTGAACACTTCGCTATTCTCATGGCGCACCTGCACGCAGATCGAGAGTCAGGTATGCGCAGGAACAAAGGAATGCTGCAGGGTTTACAGTCAGGAAAGGTGTGTGTCCGGGTTGCATCTTCTCACCATATTTAGGCCATCTGTATGCTGAGCAAATAATCAGAGAAGCTGGACTTTAGGAAGAAGAATGCGGCATCAAGGCTGGAGGAGGCTTATTAATAACCTGCAAAATGCAAGCGACACAATGACACCTGCTGCAAATGGGGAGGACTTGAAGTCCTTGCTGATGAAGATCAAGGCTTTCAGCTTGCAGCATGGATTACAACTCAAAGGAAAGAAAATAAAAATCTCCACAACTGGCCCCCTGGGTAACATCACGATCAGCTGAGAAAGGATTGCAGTTGTCAAGGATTTCTCCTTGCTTTGGCCCACAGCCAACGCTCGGGAGGCAGCTGTCAAGAGAGCAAAGGACACATTGCATTGGGTAAGTCTGCTGCACAAATCTCTTTCCAAGTGTTGAAAAGCGAGGCTGTTTGTTGGAGAACTAAAGTGCACTTAAGCCACGCCATGGTATTTTCAATTGTCTCATGCGCATGTCAGAGTTGGACATTGAATCAGGATTACTGAAGAAGATTTGATGATTTTGAACTATGGTGCTAGCAAAGAATATTGAAAGTACCAGGGAGGACTGCCAGAATAACGAATCTTTCATCAAAGAAGTCCAGCCCAAAGGCAAAGATGACAAGACATTGTTTTATGTTGCCAGGAGAGACCAGTCCTCGGAGAAGGACATTGTGCTTGGTAAACCAGAGGGGCAGCCAAAGAGAGGAAGGCCCTGGGAAGATGGATTGACACAGGGCACATGGGACACCCTTTAATGGACAATATATTAGGTCACAAAGTAAGCATCAAAATATTTACAAACACCAAAATAGCACAAAGCGTCTTCTCATTTCATAATGTTGGCTATGGTCTTGATTTTGTTTCTCTCTTCTTTTTTCAAGTGCGTGTTTTGGGGAATAAATGATCCTCAATAATGCTTTTGCTGGATCCCAAAGGTTACGTTATTTTTCCTATTTCTATGTTTGGTGCGATAGGTTTTGTGTCAACTTGGCTGTTCAGTGATTTGCTAGCTGAGGCCTTCCCCATGATGTGATTTAACATCATCTAATCAATTCCACAAAGGGATCTGTTTTAAATTAAGAAATTACTCAAGTCCTACCCCTGATGATATCTCCTTAGAGGTGTAGTCTACTTCTTATTTAAGTAGACACTGGAGAGAAACATTTTCTTCCTACTTAGAATCTGTCACCTATCTCTAGTTCTTGATGCAATGGTCCCCCAGATTTCCTGCTGATCCTGGGAACTATCAGAGATCGCTAATGTTGGATTCTTTGGGTTTTAACAGCACAGGTCTAAAGTACCCAGACTCAAAGAATGTTTAGAGGGAACATGATTTGGGTACCTCAAAGTTGACAAAATTTCTATTTGGAAACGGTATACACAAAAGAAGTCATAAATCCAGGGAAGGGTTAGAGGATGGAAACATCACCTTCAGATGTACATTGATTAAGATGGAGGACATGTTAAAAACCCATAACTTCCTACCTTGATAGTCTTTAAATAGAGGTTTCTATAGTTTCACTTTCATAGTTAAAACGGCCCTTTCAATATCTATCATGAAGTACAAAGCTGTCTGTGTGATAGGTTAATTTTGTCTGCATACAAGGAAATTCAGTCAATATAACTATTGTTTAAATTTATGCACCAATCACCAAAATCAAATAATTTTTACCAATTTCTTCCATCAGAAATTAGTCAAACATGCAATCGAAATGCATTGATAATTATTGGTGATTGGAGTGCAAAATTTGGAAACAAAGAGGAAGGAACTCTAGTTGGAAAACATGGCTTTGGTGACAGAAAATAGGCTGGAGATTTCACTTGTTTGTAAAAATATATTTAAGGCTCTTGAATAAATTTTAAATTGTTGTGAAGGACAGAATTTAGAGTTCCATCTCAAAAGTTTGCCAACTCCTGGCTTAGAGGGTGCACAGAAGTTAACTTGGGTGAAAGAGAGAACAATATATGTCTAAGGAGCATTCTGGTTTTACTTCTTCCAAGACAGATTTGTTTATTCTTCTGTTAGTTCACGGTAATTTCAATAAGCTTCACTAACACCATAATTCAAATATATCAATAGTGATAGGAGACAACATAGTCATTTTCCAGTTTTAATGGAAAATGGCCAAAGATTTACAACCAATTATGTATTTGACAGGTATACTTTATAAGATTAAGGAAATATCCAATTCCATTTTTAAAAGTATTTATCAGTAAGTATCCCTGGTGGCACTGTGGGGTAGACATTGCACTGCTAACCACAAGGTCAGTGGTTCAAGTCTACCAGTTGCTCCATAGACAAAAGACATGCCTGTCTGCTCCTGTAAATATTTGCACCCATTGTATATCCTACAGAGGGTACCTATGAGTTGGAATTAACTCTATGGTGGGAAATTTATCATTAATTAATGTGTTTTTAATGCTTTTATTACTTCCCTTGAGATGATAATTATTCCCTCTGGTAGTCACCTAATCTGGTGTCAATTTAAGGATTAAGAGTGTAGGGGTGGAGTCTAGCTGTCAATCTGGAGATAGCCAATGAGACTTCTGTGGGCATGGCCTTCTCCTGAGAATTCTGGGAAATCTACCACTCCCTGAGAGACATTGCAGAAGGCAAGGCACATGGACACAAGCAGATCCGAAGCCATAGAAGCCACAGAGAGATCCCTTCCAGCACTGAGATGTTTCCAGCGCTACGGGACCCCAAAACTTTCTACCACTGGCTTGTGATATTCCTATATTTGGCTTCATTGTATGTGTTTCATGAGTCTGAAGATGACTTTATAGATTGGTATCGGACATATGGGCTAATATCAGACTTATGGCCTTGGACTGGACTGGGTTGGGGTGTTTTTCTCAATGTTCAATTCTTCTTATATATAAATCTCTTTCTTATACACATAGGTGTGTTTATGAATTTGTTCCTTTAGTCTACATAGACTAACACATTCTCCTTTAATAATGTGAAAAAGCCAATCATGTCAAATAGTTATCAAGTACTAAGACAAGTGCTATTGTGTTATGACATATTTGATGTGTGTACTTCTAATCTAGACTCAATAGTTATTTAGTAACATCAGTCTGTATATTCAAAATACATCTATATTACCATTTTTCTACTTTTTTAGTTCGTTGGCTCCTACAAAAAGAAGTGTGATTTTAAATCTGAATAATCTTTTAAAAAATTTGAATGTTATTATTGATTACTGAAAGCTTCCCCCTGGAAAAGACATGCTGGGGCTTTTAAATAAAAATTACTAATAAGACTAATCTTTATTTTGATGTCTGATGGGGCTAGTGATGAGGAAAAAAATGGATGCATGAGAAGGGTATCTAACTCAACATACTGAATTTAGAAGGACAACCTCTTCACCATAAAATAACTATATTCCTAGTTGATTGTTGTGGTTAAATGGTTTTGAGTCTGTCCTGTTTCTGACTCATAATGAGTCTATGTACAACAAAAACACTGCCTACTTTAGAGGTAGCAAAATTTATTGATTATACTGTGCTCTAAAAGTTAAGCATTGTTTTAAATTGTTAAAATTCTTGGTGTTATTGGTCATTGAAAATTTAGGCTTTAAATTTATTTATAATATATGTAATCCAAATGTGATAGACTTAATTAGTTCAAATTATTCCCAAACAATAGGGTGTGGTTTTATTTGGAAAATAATTAATGGAATCCTAATGAACAAGTTGATTTTTTTTCCTGGATGTGGGACTCTGATATGTACTTGAAAGTACATGTTGGACTGTTAACCAAAAGGCCAGCAGTTCAGAAGCCCTTGAAGCTCTACAAAGGAAAGATGAGGGTATCTTCTTCTGTAAATACTTACAGTCTCAGAAACCCTGGCTATATTGATATTGACTCAATTATGGTGGGTTTTTTTTGGTTTTTTAGGGACTGAGGAGATCTAAAAATGTATAAACAAAATAGCTAGAAATGAGTAACTGTGCAACATCTGGAGCGAGCACAATAGTAAATTAAACTTGACTCAGAATTCAGTCTAGATGCTTCTTTGTTGACCATATTTAAGCAACATCAAATAAAATATTGGTTAATCAATAATATTCTTTATTCTAAATACTTAAGTAATAACTTTAGCTCACAACTATCTTAATGTAGTCGGTCAACCTGGTCTTTTGGGTAAAAAATAACATTGATATCCATGTCTCTGTCTGTATCAATTAATGTAAACTAAAGCAAGTTATTAAACAATTGGCACGGAATCCTTTATGATTCAGAGTGGCCCTTTTGTGTGTCAGAGTAGAACCATGATCTCTAGGATTCTCAGTGAATGACTTCTCGAAAGGAGATTGCCAGAGTATTTTCTGAGACACCACTGGGTGGACTCAGTCCTACAATTTCTCAGTTAGAAGCCGAACAGGTTAATTGATTGTATCACCCAAGATCTCTTATTTCTCTTTATATTACCTTTTCTGTGCTTTGATGTTTAGGTGAGCTGATTTGTCTGAATTTACAAAATGAGATAATAACATACACTTCTAAAACTCAGGTTTAATCCATATTTAAATTTGTGTTGCAGCGTTCTCTTTAGAAGTTATGATTTATGTCTAGATAGTTTAACCCCACTGCTATAGTCTGTTCTCCACACATTTTCTGGGTCTTGACCATTTTCTTACTAATGTTTTCAGGTAACGAACCCTAAGACTCAATGTAGACATTGAGAAAAAACATTTGACAACTATTTACTGAGAACCAGTCCCTTCCTTAGATATTAGGGAACCATTCCAGTTCCTATCTTGACCAAGTTTTGAGGATGTTCTGATTCACAAAGTTGCTCTCACTCAGAACCAGAAATTTCACTCTAAGTGAAATTTTAATGTAGCAAACTCCACTCATCTCTTCTCAGAATTCAAGATGATATCCAAGGACCTTCCCTTTAAAAACAGTTTTTCCTAAATGTACTTGGATGCATAATGAACAATTCCTTGAATATTTCATATAAGGGAGAAGAGAAAGAAATACATTCCCCAGAAAATAAACTGAAGTACAGATAGCCAGGGAATGTAACTGCCCTGAGGAAAAGTGGACTGTCTAAATCAAATTTTGGTAAATGATGTGGTTAATTTAGAATATTTTAATCCTTGGCATTTATAACAAATGCATTTAGAGGTGACCAGACATCCTACTTTTGGCGGGACAGCCCGATTTTTAACAATTTTTCCTGCATTCCGTGGAGTTTTAAAAATGTCCCAATTTTTGGAAAGAATGTATGACAAGCTAGGGTATATGATTTTCAGCTGCCATGTGGCTATTTTGCTAGGATATGAATTTTATCAATGGTGTCCCACTGGTATCCTGCTTGACCAATGTTAAAATCTGTTCATGAATTTATGACTAAATTCATGATGAATTTCGCGTTGGGTCAGGTACCGGTTGGGGGACATTAGGAAAAGCTTGCCTGCCCTTATCGGACCAAGAGGGCTAGCTTCAAAGGGCCCCAGAACAATGAGCCATCTCCTCGGTATCAGACAGAAGACCCACCCCATCTCAGAATTTTATGGATGCAGGTGGCTGAAGCCCCTGCAGCTGCAATTCCTACCCTTTCCTTCCTTGTTTACCCACCTGCAACTTCTCCCCTGTCCCTTTATTGTTTACCCTCCTGACCACCTTAAAACTTGCTCTCCACCACAGATAAGCTGACTTCTCTGGTCCCCTCTGGGCTCCCTCTCTCTCCCTCTCTGCTCCCCCTTCCCTCCCAGACAGTTTGACTTCACTGACTCCTTGCTGGAGCCGAGAATCTCACCCCAGAAACCCAGAATAAACTCCTTTTCCTTCTCTCTGGCCTGGCCTCAGTTTATCTTTGGGGTGAACCTTATATTTAGCTTAATTTAAAATAAATTTTAATAATCCTATTAGTATGTGTATAAAATTTGTGTGACAAATGTTTATCTGCTGTTGACTTTAGAATATTAGCTCCCTTAGCTTCATCTCAGATGTAAACAACATATTTTTAGACTAAAGAAAGGAAAGCAAAAAAAACCCCCAAATACTGACATTGAGTCAATTCTGATTTACACTGACACCATACAGCATATGGCAACTATCCACAGGGTTCCTAAGGCTGTTATCTTTACGGGAGTCTATTGTCACATCTTTCTCCCATTGAGTAGCTGGTTGTTTTGAACTGCTGATTTTTTAGTTAGCAGCCAAGCATTTACCAGGGTTGCTTTACACAAATAGAGATATATCTTTTTACACATATTGGAAGGATACTGTACATAGTAGCTGCTATAGTTATCTCTGCTGTTATACAAGAAATGCCACACATGGTTGACTTTAAAAAACAGCCATTTATTTTCTGACAGTTTGAACCTGGAAATTCTGTGGGATACAAAAAGATTTCCCCCCAGGTTGTGTCCTGCTTGCTAGCTCATTGAGTAGTCAGCTGCTTAGAAGTTTTCTCCCTGAAGGCATCAGCCATCCAGAGCAGTCAGACTATTGTCTATCTCACCACAGATGGGGCTCACACAAGACTGATAAGGATAGTGATTGTCCCTGGAGAACCCAGAGAAAAGGACAAGCCCACTCAAGGACGACCAAATTTAGGCTGCCATCTAGGATTCGCTCATCTTGTCATATATGTACTCCTAATCCCTCCTCTTCTTATTGCATGTTCACCCCTAGATTGTCCCTCTCCCGTTGCTGTATTGCCTACGATACAACCCCTTCCTGTGACATATGTGGTTACCTGTAATCAGGAACTCTCACGCCCTTAAGTATATATAAGCCTTGGTTAGTAATATAATCTTTCTCCTCTTCTTCTCTACCACATCCACATGGACCACCAAGAGGGACTTAGGTGAGGATGCTACTATAAAATGTGTCCAACTACTTTATCTTCTCTCCTACCTTCCCTATTCTCTATGACTTTACTATAATCTTTATATATCATCGCCGTACAGAACATGCACAAATATCAGAGACTGGTTTACGCTGACAAAGGCCCATTTCATGGTTCTAGTTATACAGGAAACCTTTTTCTCTGTGTCAGATGTGGGAAAAGGTCCTTGTCCCTTTTCATTTTTAAATACTTGGCTCCTTGGTGCTCTTCCCATGCAAAACATTTCTCGTCCCATAGCTCTACTTGCTTTGCTGTCTGTACTACTTAGAAAACAATATGAATTACTACCCCAAGAATCAGAAATTCAAGAGGAAGGATGTCATACTCATCCTCAAAAGAACATTTTAAGATCTATCTTGAAGGACAATGATGTGTGTGATAAGATTTTTTTTTTCTACAAGGAAGTCCAATTAATACAACTATTATTCAAATGTAAACATCAACCATTAAAGATAATAATGAAGAATTCTACCAACTTCTTTTAAAAAATCATTTTATTAGCGGCTCATAAAACTCTTATCACAATCCATACATACATCAATTGTGTCAAGCACATTTGTACAATCATTGTCCTCATCATTCTCAAAACATTTGCTCTCCACTTAATCCCCTGGCACCAGCTCCTCATTTTCCCGCCTCCCTCTCTGCTCCCCCTCCCTCATGAACCCTTGATAACTTATAAATTATTATTTTGTCATATCTTACACTGTCTAACATCTCCCTTCACCCACTTTTCTGTTGTCCGTCCCACAGGGAGGAGATTATATGTAGATCCTTTTAATCAGCTCCCTCTTTCCACCCCACCCTCCCGGTATCACCACTCTCACCACTGGTCCTGAAGGGATCATCTGCCCTGGATTCCCTGTGTTTCTAGTTCCTATCTGTACCAGAGTACATCCTCTGGTCTAGCCAGATTTGTAAACTACCAACTTCTTCCATCTGAAATTAATCAACTATATAATCAAATGTGTTCATAATTACTGATAATTGGAATACAAAAATTAGAAAGAAAGAAAATCATCTGTAGTTAGCCTTGGTGATAGAAGTGAAGCTGGAGATTATATGATATAATTTTGAAAGATTAATGATTTATTCACTGTAAGTACCTTTTTCAACAACATAAACAGTGACTATACACATATGGCTCACCAGATAGCATATATAGGATTCAAATGGACCATATCTATGAGAAGAGACAATGAAGAAGTTCAATTTCATCAGCCAAAAGCAGAGCAAGAACTGACTGTGGAACAGATGATCAATTGCTCTTCTTAAAATTCAGGTTGAAGTTGAAGAAAATTAAATCAAGTCCAGGAGAGCCAAAATAAGGCCTTGTATAGATCTCATCAGAATTTCAAGAACAACTAATTGTAGGAGACCCGATTAGCTGTGGGATGGCATCAAGAACACCATGCCTGAGGGAAGACAATGATCATTAAAAAAGACAGAAAAGAAAGAAAGTAGCTGTTAGGAGAGACTCTGAAGTTTGATCTTAATCATAGAGTAGTTAAAGCAAATGGATGAAATGATGAAGTCAAAGAGTTGAACAGAAAGTTGCAAAGGGCAGATCAAGAATAGAACATTATAATAAATTGAGCAAAGACATTATGTTAGCAAGTAAGTAAGGAAGAACACACCCAACATTTCTCAACCTGAACTGAAGAAAAACTCAAACCATGAGTTGTAAGACTGAAAGATTCTAAGGGGAAAACATTGAAAGATTCAGGAAGCATTAAGAGAAAGTGGAAGAAATACAATCACTTTCCAAAAACCAATGAACATTTAAACATTTCAAGAGGTAGAATATGATTAAGAATCAGTGGTAGTGCAGGGAAAAGTCAAGACATTGAAGGCATTTGCAAAAAAGCAAGACTTCAGGGACTGATGGAATACCAAATGAAAATTTTCAACAAGCTGATGAAACACTGAAAGCAATTTATTTATTAATGCCAAACATTTGGGAAACCGTTACCTGGACAACCAACTGGAATAAATGCTTAATTCAACTCAGGGCCATTGAATTGGCTCATAGTGAGTCTGTATGACAGAGTAGAGCTACCCCTTTGGGTTTCTGATGTTGTAAATCATAACAGGACCAGGAAGTCTCATCTGTGGATCAGCTGATGGCTTCAAATCACTGACTTTACCCAATACCCAACTCATTTTGTCACCAGGTCTCCTTAGATTCATTTTTATGTCAATTCCAAAGAAAGGCGACCCAATAGAGTGCAGACATTTTCAAATAATGTCATTAATATTGCATGCAAGTAAAATTTTGCTTAGGCTAATTCAATGAGGATTTCAGAAGTACACTGGCAGGGTGCTGCCAGAAGTTCAAGCTGTATTCAGAACAGGATGTGGGTCAAAGGATATCACTGCTGGCTTCAGATAGATTTTGTCTGAAAGTCGTGAATACCAGAAAGAAGTTTACATGTGTTTTATTGGCATTTGACTGTGTGGAACATAACAAACTATGAATAATATTGACAGGAATGGAATCACTAAGACACTTCATTGTGTTCATGTAGAACCTGCTTATGGATCAAGAGGTAGTCCTATGAGTAGAACAAGGAAATACTGCATGATTTAAATTCAGGATGAGTGTGTCAGGGTTGTATCCTTTTACTACACATATCAATCTCTATGCTGATCAAATAATCTTTCACTGTGGATTACAACTCAATATAAAGAAAACCAAAATCCACTTAACTGGACTAACAGATAATATTGTGCCAAAAGGAGAATCAATTGAAGTCAAGCGTTTCATTTTGCTTGCCTGTACCATCAATATTTATGAAAGCAGTAGTAAAGAAATGAAACCGCATATTGCACTGGGTAAATATGCTGCAAGATAATTCTTTTTTTAAATAAAAATAAATAAGGCATTTTTGGGGAGCTCTTACAGCTCTTATAATAATTCACACAATTGCATCAAGCACATTTGCACATAGGTTGTCATCATTATTTTCAAAACATTTGGTATCAGCTCCTTTTTCTCCTTCCTCCCCAACCCTCCCACCTTTGTGAGTACTTGATAAAGTATAAATTATTGTTATTTTCATGTGTTACAATGTCCACTGTCTCCCTTCACCCATGTTTCTGTTATTCATCCCTCTTAGGCAGGGGGCGGGGCACAGGGGTGGGGTTATGTGCCCATCATTGTGATAGGCTCCCCCTTTCTCCCCCTTCTTCCCCCCCACCTTCCTCATACTCTCATGGCATCGCTACTCCCATTATTGTTCCTGAGGGGTTTATCTGTCTTGAACTCCATGTGGGGAGAGCTCTTATCTGTACCAGGGTACATGCTCCATTCTAGCCAGATTTTTAAGGTAGAGCTGGGGTTATGATAGTGAGGACGAGGAAGCGTTAAAGAACTATAGGAATGTTGTCTGTTTCATTGGTGCTTTACTGTGCCCTGGCTAGCTCTCCCCTTCTTTGTGATCCTTCTGTGAGGAGATGCCCAATTGTCTACAGATGGGCATTGAGTCTCCACTCCGCCCTCCTCCTCATTCACATCAATATGATTTTTTGTTCTGGGTCTTTCATACCTGATACCTGTTCCCATCAACACCTCATGATCACACAGACTGGCATGCTTCTTCCATATGGGCTTTGTTGCTTCTCAGCTAGATTGCCGCCCATTAATCTTCAAGCCTTTAAAACCCCAGACACTATATATCTTTTGATAGCCAGGCACCATCAGCTCTCTTCACCATATTTGCTTATGCATTCCTTTTGTGTTCAGTGATCATGTTGGGAAGGTGAGCATCACAGAATGCCAGGTTATTAGAACAAAGTGTTGTTGCATTGAGGGAGAACCTGAGGAGAGACTCAATGTCTGCTGCCTTAATACTTCGCATATATGTATGTAGATCTATTTCACTATCATTATATAAAAATATATTTACATATGTGCATGCCTGTATTTAGACCTCTATAAATATCCTTTGCAAAAAAAATATCCTTTGCCTCCTAGTTATTTTCTTTATTTTTTTTCACTTTCCTCTTGCCCCACTATCATGTTCTGCCTTCATTCAGGTTTCAGGTATTCCTCTCAGCTACATTGCCTTTGATCAAGCCCCACCACTTTGCCCTGATTTTTATAATTTCTTTTCTTTTGTTACTAGAGGGATTATTCTGTCAACTCTGTTCAAACTGTTGAAGGTTTGGTGATAAGGTCTGGACCATAAGTCTCTCTTCTTTCTTCATGTGTGCATTTATCACTATCTAGCATTCTCTGATAACGGCTGAGTTAGTTTATTTGTCAACCTGGCCAATAAACACATGTGGAGTTAATTGAAGGGCAGAGAGATAAATGGTTCAGCAAGCCTCACCTTTCGAGTTCTCTGGTCTCTTGCTTTGTGATGGTCAGACCAGGGTGCAGTTGCCTTAGCCAGTTCCCTGCTTCAGTTGGCAAAGCTCACATCCTGCTAGACATCCCCAAGGAGAAACTGCATGGACCCCAATGCAGCCCTAGGTGCTGGAGCAGCTGTGTGGAGACTCCTGCCAGTGCTGAGATGCTTACACATTCACTGACTTGGCTTTTTTCCTGCAGTTAGCATCATTGTGTCTGTTTTGTGAGATGGAGGAGGACTTTGTGGATTGGTGTCGGACATATGGGTTAATGTTGGACTTGTGGGCTTGGGCAGCACTGGGTTGGAATGTTTTCTTGATGTGCACTTAACCTTTATATAAAACTCTCTCTTATACATGAGTTTCTATGGATTAGTTTCTCTAAAGTTCCCAGACTAACATGAAAGCCTTTGTTGTATCCCATAGGTTTGGGCATGCTGTATTCTCATTGGTTTATAGGAACTTCCTAATTTCATCCCTAATTTTGACTAATGCCCAGTCCTTTTTAAGAAGTAAGTTATTTAGCCTCCATATATTTTTCTTTTTGTTGTTGTTGTCATTTTTTTGGTTGACTTTCAGCTTTATAGTGTATTGGTCAACAAAGGTAAATCTGTGTAAACTATATATGTTTGGATTTATGCAAGCTTGATTTTTGTCCCAGCATGTCATCTATTTTTGAATATGTATTGTGTGTACTTGAGAACAATGTGTATTTTTTTTTTTTGCAGTTGGGTGGAGAGTTTTGAATATATCTATCAGGTTGAATTGTCTGACTGTAGGGTTTAGTTCTGTAGCCTCTTTATTGAGCTTTCCCCCCGCTGATCTGTCATTCTTGGAGCAAGGTATGTTAAAATCTCATACTATGATTGTTGATTCTGTCATTTCTTTTTTCATATTTTGAAGGATTTTGTTGACAAAATTCATGGATCTCTTATTGGGTATGTATAGGCTTAATATGCTTATGGATTTTTGGTCTAATGATCCTTTAAGCATTATATAATACCCACGCTTATCTCTTGTTATGTCCTGTACCTTGAGATCAATTTTGTCATATATCACAATAGAAACTCCTGATCTTTTTATATTGACATTCACTTGATATACTTTTTGCCCGCCTTTGATCCTCAACCTGTGTTTGTCTATGAACTTGAGATGTGTCTTTTGCAGACAACACATTGATGGGCTTTTTTCTAAACCAGTCTGCTAGACTTTGTCTTTTAAAAGATGAGTTCAGACCATTAACATTCAAAGTAATTACATCCATGTGTTGGTTCTTTGCTGTCATCTTGAACCTTTTGTGTTAAATATTTTCCTACCTCTCTCCTTAATTATTTCTTGGGTATGCATTGGGAATTCATTCTTGCCTTCTCTTCTCTGCTGGTCAAAGACTTGGGCTTTGCTTTCAATGTGATGCCTTCTGCATAGTGTTACACTATGCGAAGGTCTCATGTTTGTGTTCTGTGGATGTTGGTCTTCTGTCCAAAGTGAGATGGAAAGTGATTTTTGTACTTTTGTTGTTGTCGTTATTTATTTTTTAACATATTCTTTAAATTTTTCCTTATCCAAGAAAACTTTTATCTCACCTTCTATTTTGATGGAGAGTTTGTGGGATAGAGGATTCTCAGGCTACAGTTATTTTCTTTCAACTTTCAGAAGATGCTACTACATTCTAGCCTCCTCTTCATGGTTTCTGCAGATAAGTCTGAACATATTCTTATCTGATTACCATTATAGGTGACTGAATTTTTTTTCTCTAGCTATTGTTATAGTCTCCTTTTCCTCAAAGTTGGATAATTTGACTACTATATGCCTTGGTCTATTCTTCTTGGGATTCATTCTCATTGGTGTCCTCTCTGCTTCCTGGATGATTGTTGAATCCTCCTCTTCATAGCATTGTTCATTGTTCTTAGGTTTTCTTCAGCTATTTTAATTATCTTGTTTGATTGTCTTTCATGTTTGTTGCATTCTGCCTGGACATCTTGCATGTTGCTGATTCGGTTATCTGCTTCTTACAACCTATTGGTGAAGTCTTACTGTTTTCTTTGTTTGTGCTGCATTATCCCTTAACTTTTGTATTTCCCTTCACATATGGACTATCATCTTTCTATTTTGTCATTCTTTTTCTGTATTGATTCCCTCATATCCCTTTTGACTCTAAGCAGCATTCTGAAGAGTTCTTTCTGTGATGACTCAAGGTCTGCTTCTATATATGTCACTAGGTTCAGGTAATCCTGTAGACACTGAGATATGTTTCTCTTGCTTGCTTGTAGTGCTGCTGCTGAGGGTTGCTGTCTGTGTGTCATTTTGGTGGAGCTGAAGGTGGTATGTTGCATGCAGTGCATACAGTACGGGGAACAGGGCTGACCAGGCCCAGATTCTTCTTCAAGTAATCTAGCTTCTTTGATTATTTGCTCAGTAAACATACTGAGGAAGTATGGTGTGAGGACACAACCTTGATGCACACCTTTCTTAATGTTAAACCATGAAATATAATCTGTTCTGTTTACACAATTTCCTCTTTATCAATGCACAGGTTTTTCAAAAGCACCATTAAGTGTTCTGGAATTCTCATTGTTCTCAAGGAAGCCATGTTTTTTTGTTTGTTTGTTTTTTTGTTTGTTTTAAATGTTTTATTAGGGGCTCATACAACTCTTATCACAGTCCATACATATACATACATCAATTGTATAAAGCACATCTGTACATTCTTTGCCCTAATTCTTTTCTTTCTTTCTTTTTTTTCCTTTTCTTTTTTTACATTTTATTAGGGACTCATACAACTCTTATCACAATCCATACATATACATACATCAATTGTATAAAGCACATCCATACGTTCCCTGCCCCAATCATTCTCAAGGCATTTGCTCTCCACTTAAGCCCTTTGCATCAGGTCCTCTTTTTTTCCCCTCCCTCCCCGCTTCCCCCCCTCATGTGCCCTTTGTAATTTATACATCGTTATTTTGTCATATCTTGCTCTATCTGGAGTCTCCCTTCCCCCCCCTTCTCTGCCATCCCTCTCCCAGGGAGGAGGTCACATGTGGATCCCTGTAATCAGTTCCCCCTTTCCAACCCACTCACCCTACACTCTCCCAGCATCGTCCCTCACACCCTTGGTCCTGAAGGTATCATCCACCCTGGATTCCCTGTGCCTCCAGCCCTCATATGTACCAGTGTACAACCTCTGCCCTATCCAGCCTTGCAAGGTAGAATTCGGATAATGGTAGTTGGGGGGAGGAAGCATCCAGGATCTGGGGGGAAGCTGTGCTCTTCATCGGTACTACCTCGCACCCTGACTGACCCATCTCCTCTCCTAAACCCCTCTATGAGGGGATCTCCAGTGGCCGACACTTGGGTCTTGGGTCTCCACTCTGCACTTCCCCCTTCTTTCAATATGGTGTACATATATACACACACACACATATTCTTTTTTTTTTTGCATGATGCCTTATACCTGGTCCCTTTGGCACCTTGTGATCGCACTGGCTGGTGTGCTTCTTCCATGTGGGCTTTTTTGCTTCTGAGCTAGATGGCCACTTGTTTATCGTCAAGCCTTTAAGACCCCAGACACTATCTCTTTTGATAGCCGGGCACCATCCGCTTTCTTTGCCACATTTGCTTATGCACCCATTTGTCTTCAGCGATCCTATCATGGAGGTGTGCAGTCAATGATATGATGATTTTTTGTTCTTTGATGCCTGATAACTGATCCCTTTGGGATCACTCGCTCACACAGGCTGGTGTGTTCTTCCATGTGGGCTTTGTTGCCTCTGAGCTAGATGGCCGCTTGTTTATCTTCAAGCCTTTAAGACCCCAGTCACTATCTCTTTTGATAGCCGGGCACCATCAGTTTTCTTCACCACATTTACTTTTTCACCCACGTTGGGGAAGCCATGTTTTTTAAAAAAATTTTATTCCATACAATCCTTGAAGGGGGATTTACAGTCAGATGACCTTCCCAGAAAATTCTATAAATATTTTTGCTCATTTAGCAGTGAGGTGGTTATAGACCTTTCTCTGTGCCTGTACCAGTAATTAATGGAACTGCTAGATGATGGAGTTTGTAGGGCCAGGAGTTGTGTTCTGAATCTTTTATTATTACCTAAAGAGAGAAATTGTGATTCTGGAGTCACATCCTATCAAAACTTTGTTTTCTTTAGAATGAAATGTACAGGTTTTTTCCTATCAAATTTCAGAAAACTGATAATAGAATTTCCAGATAAAAGAAGAGATTTTCAAATGTTTCGTATTATATAAATATACACATACATATAAATATATACACTATGTATATAAGTAAATAAACCATTATTAGATAAACTATCGCTAACGTGTCTATTATGGTTCATAGCTACCCTATAAGACAGAGTAGAACTTTCTCATAGATTTTTCAAGCCTTTAATTTTTTTATTTTTCTACTACATAATATTTCCAGTATCCTATCCCTCAGGAATGGATTATCTGTTCTTTTCTCCTGTTCTTTCTTATTTTGGAAACTCCACTGAAACCTGCTATCATGATTTTTCTTATAGTTTTAATACACTGGTGGCATACTTCCAGCATGATATTAATATGCAAGCCCCCACAAAAGGACAAATTAACAGATATGATAAGATTCTAGAAAATGTGTTCCTTAGGTTGGAGGGCACTCAAAATATGACTACAGATGGACTGCCTCTTATAAGTAGAGTCATCCTTAAAGACTCCTTAAGTGGGTGGGGTAAAGCTTTCAGAACTTCCATTTGCTGATGAGGCACAACTTGAAATGAGAAGGAATGCTCTCAAACATCCATTAATAAGCAGAATGTGGAATGCATGAAATATGAATGTAGGAAAATTGAAAGTCATCAAAAAGGAAACGGGAGGCATAAAGATCCACATCCTAGGCATTTGTGAGCTGAAATTGACTAGTATTGATTACTTTAAATCAAACGATAAAGTTGTTTACTGTGCTTAGACTGACAGTTGAAGAATGACATCACATTCATCTTCAAAAAGAACAGTTCAAGATCTTGCTTGAAATATATATATATATGGTCAGTTATTATGGCTACCATTCAACTTTACACACAAACAACTGAAATCAATGACAAGTAATTAAAGAATTCTATCAACTTCTTCAGTCTGAAATTGATTAAATATGCAATTAAGTTGCATTGATAATTACTGGTCATTGGAGTGTGAAAATGGAAAGCAAAGAGGAAGGAACAGTTGTTGAAAAATATGGTTTTGGAGATAGAAATGAAGATAGAGTTCACATAATTGATTGATGCAAGATTAAACTGCTTCACAGCAAATGTATTGTTTTCAACAACAAAGATAGCTACTAAAGGTATGGACTTCATCAGATGGAATCCACAAGAATCAAACAAACACATTTGTGGAAAGAGACCGTAGACAAGCTTAAAAAAAGACCAGGACCTGACTATATAGCTACCATCAATTGTTCATATCTAAGCTCAGGTTGAAAATGAATGAAATTGAAACAGGTCTACCACAGCCAAATGCATCCTTGAGTATATTCCTCTTGAATTTGAATGCCACCTCAAGAACACATTTGATGCATTGGACTCTAATGACCAAAGACGAGTTGTAGGGTGCTAAAGGATAGTAAAATGACAATAAAGAAGGATGAGCAGTGGATGTCAGAAGAGGACTCTGAAACTTTCTCTTAAATGTAGAGTAGCTATAGCAAATGGAAGAATAAAGTAAGAGAGGAGTAGAAAGTTTCAAAGGATAACTGAAGAAGGTAGTACAGTATTACAGCAAGTGTACAAAGACCAGGATTTAGAATAGCAGGAGGGAAAATATGCTCACCATGTCTTAAGCTGAAAGAACTAAAGAAAAGAGTTCTAGACCAAAGTTGCAATATTGATGCATTCAAGGATGAAATATTGAATTATGCTGGAAGCATAAAAAGCATTTGGCAGAAATAAACAGAATTACTGTTAACATTGGTTAACATTCAATCATTTCAAAAGGTCACACATGACCACAAAGCGATGGCATGCCACAAGGGTGTCTAAGCTGCACTGAAGGCACTGATGAAAATAAAGGCTCCACGTATTGACAGAATACCAGTTTAAATGGTCCAACAAAATAATACAGTGCTGGAAGCGCTCACTTAAAGTCAACTATCCGGCCAACCAACTAGAATGGGCACCCACACCTGTGAACGGTGACATAAAAGTGCATAAGTTATTGAACACTGTCATGAACACATGCAAATAAAACGTTGCAGAATATAATACAAATGGTTGCAGCAGTATATCAACAGGAAGCGGCTAGAAATTCAAGCCAGCCTCAGAGGAGGACATGGAATAAAGGATATCACTGGGCTACAAAGGTGACCTCAACAAGGGTGTCTACAAATGGATTGACAAATGTGGAGTGATTGATGTATTTGTAAAAGGGGTCCTCTGGTGGGATTAAGATGCAGTGCTCATTGAGATGTCGTGATTATGGCGGACACTTGGAGCCCCTGAGACTTTGCTTCGGAGGGTATTTATTTCTCTAGATCATCTCCAGTAGCAATCGGCTGACGTTACTGAGGTGTTTAATTGTGGGAAGTTAGATGTAGCTCTTGAGCTGGCACGGTTTTAATGGACATTGCTTTTCTGACCACCATGGCCATTTTATTTTATTTTACCTTTGTATGGGCACCTAATCCACATATCATACAACTCAATAGTTCAATCATATCAAGAAGAATTGTTCAATCATTACCACAATCTCTTTTAGGACAATTTCCACCCCATGGTGAAGTTGCCTTTAAAATGAGTTGTGTGATCACAATCAGTTCTAGTACACCCTTAGCATGGCCATTTTACATGTGCTGATATTACCCTGCTGTGACCAGACAGGGCTCCTAGGAGAGCTGGGCTACTAACCCTTATGTGTGCACCCCCAGTCTATTGGGAAAGTGGTGAAAGATGAGTTCCACCAAGAGAAAAATCGACAGGGAGAGAAGCAAAGATAGGCGTTTGACTCTAAAGATCCGATAATTTGTTCCATGTCTGGGAAGCTTAGCTTAAAGAAATAGCTGAGCCATGTCATTCAAATGCTGGGGGTTTGAGATGCCTTCCTTTGCTTTTCTTCAGTTCTTCTCAGCTTGGAAAGGTTCTACACAAAATTAACGCAAGACAAACTTTTACTAGTACCTTCTCGTGGTCAAGGATGGGAAAACATGGAGAGGCCCTGTGGTTGTAAAGCTCGTGTGTTTGTGTGTGATTTGTCTCCCTACCTGATCTCCTCCCACATCTGCCCAGAGGGTGTGCCTGAATGTTGGGGAGCTTTTAATGGGTGTGCCTAAGTGTTGGCGGGCTTTTAGTTGGTCTAGCTAAGTGTTAGCAGACTTCCAGGAAGTGTGTGTTGTAACTTGTGCGTACTGTGCGTGTTTCTCCCTGTGGATGTCTAGCACACGCCTAATCACTTAGAAACATCCCTTTCTCCTTATGGATTTCTTGTCTCTTCCCGATTGGCAGGCTGCTTTGGGGAACAGCCCCTTCTTGCTAAGCTTTCTGCCTACGGAAACCAAAGCCATTACCATCCAGTGGTTTCCAACTCAGAATGCTCCTATAAGGCAAATAGAACTCCTTCCTATGGTTTTTAAGGCTATAAGACCTTATGGAGGCAGACTACCACCTCTTTCTCTTGAAGGAGTGAATGGTGGATTTAGACTGCTGACTTTATAGTTAGTAGTTGAGCACATAAACACAGCGCCATCAAACTCATCCTTAGTCATTACCCACTCTTGCGAATCAATACAAAAGCAGAATACTGCTACTTCTTTCTCTCAAGGCGAGGTTAGTGGATTTGAGCAGTTGATCTTTTGGCAAGCACTTTAACTATTACATTATCAGAGCTGCTTTTAATTATCCATCCCACCCACTACCATTGAGTAAATTCCAACTCACAGTGGTCCTATAGGACAGAGGAGAAGTATTCCTTAGAATGTCTATGGGTATAAATCTCTGTGGGAGTATCTAGTTTTCTCTTTCTCCCTTGGAGTAGTTGTTGGATTTGAACTGCTGATACTATAGTTGTCATTCCAACATTTATCCACAGAGTTACCAGGACTACTTAAAACTAAACCATCGAGTCAATTCTGACTCATAGTAACCCCAAATGAGAGAGCAGAACAACCCCTGTGGGTTTCTGAGGCTGTCAATTTTATGAGTAGAAAGTTGTGATTTTGAACTGCTGATCTTAAGATTCGTAGCCCAATACAAAATACTGAAGGAGATGCAAATTAAAACCACCATAAGCTACTGCATCACCCTCATTAAATGGTAATGATAAATGATAACGTTTCAAAAGATGATAAAAAAAACTAAAGTTTGATTGTGGAGAAATTTGAATTCTTCAATACTGGTAGGAATGAATGAAAAATGGTGTAAGATGGTATAATGAATGTAAGATGGTGTAAAGAATGTATGACGGTGTAATGAATGTAGACAGTGGTGGTGGAGATGGAGCTGATGGTAGTGATGTGGAGGTGGAAGTGGTGGAGGTGGAGGTGGGGGAAACTATCCAATGCCTTCCCGATCAAAAAAACCCAAAACACACTAGTTTGGTTTTCAAAAAGTTGAACATAGAAGTACATTAAAAAAACAAATTCATTGTCATTAAGTGGATTACAACTAACAATCGTTATATAAGATGGAGTAATACTCTCCCTGCATATTTCTGAGACTGTAAATCTTTACTGGAGTAGAAAGTCTATGACCCAGCAATCTAGTTCAAGCTATATACTCAGGAGTGATCACTATATGTCTCCCTGTTATTCTGTGCTGGACGGTGTGTGGCTGAGATGCTGGAAGCTATGTCTCTGGCATTTCAAATGCCAGCAGGGTCACCCAGAGTGAACAGGTTTCGCTGGAGCTTCCAGACTAAGAACAGATAATGAAGAAGGACTCAGGTCTCCATTTCTGAGGAGGTAACTGCTGAAACCCTGTGCATAGATTTGAAACATTCTCAGGGACTGAAGACCTACTGAATGGAAAGGAGCCCTGGGGTTTAGTGGTTACAAGTTGTGCTATGATCTGAAAGGTCAGCTGTTCAAAAACTATCAGCAGCTCCTCAAGAAAGCCTGGGCTTCTGGTCCACAAACTGTTAGTCTTGGAAATTAATGAGTTACCGTGAGTCATCATTGAGTCACCGTGAGTCATCATTGAGTCAATGGCATTGAGTCTGGGATTTTTTTTTAAATGAACGGAAGCGGAACATTGTCAGAGATAATGCCAGAGGATGGGCCCCCTGGATTGAAAGGCACTCTGAATGTGAGTGACAAGGAGCCACTGTTTCAAAGTACAGTCCACCATAGTGACGTGAACAGAGTAAAGCCTGAGGGAGTTAAGCTTCTGGGATCTTCATTTGCTGATGGGCAAGCCTCAAGGTAAGAAGAAACAGCTGTGAAAAATCTGCTAATGATCAGAGCTTGGAGTGCATGAAGTATGAATCTAGGAAAATTGGATGTCATCAAAAATGAAATGGAACACACAAGGTCAATCTGCTGGGCATTATTGGGCTAAAATCGACTGATATTGACAATTTTAAATCAGAAAACCCCTGTTTACTGCACCAGGAAAGACTCGATCAAATCCTGGAGCCTCTTCTTAGCTGTGCTTTCAACACAGTTTGAATTTCTTCTGTCCACACCATTGTTTCGCTCCCTCCGGGAATGCAGGAATGTTTATTAGTTCTCGTTGGTACCGCGTGGAGTAGAGAGATTAAGGAAATGGAAGTGAAGCAGTGAGGACAGAAATTATGAGAATATTGACAGCATGCAAGGAAAGTTACCAATGTCATTGATAACTATGTCTAGGAACTGTGGAAGGGGGATGTCTTCAGCTATGAATGTTTTACCCAAATGAAAAAAGATATATATGTATATATATATTAAAAAGATAATATATATTAAGGAGCTCAACAACAATGCTTTCATGTAAGTTTGGACAAGTTACTTAACCGATATTACCTTCACTTTCTCATCTTCAAAGATGAATAATAATTACGTGGCAGGTTGATTACAAAAAGTCGGCCACATTCTCTACCTCTTCCTGTAGGCTCTCCTTTTGGGATATGAGGGCGCAGAAATCCCCTTCAAGTGATGGCTTCCTCCTTGAAACTGATCTGGCCTTTGACTTGCTTTAGGCAATAATAATTAATATGTCACATGAAGGTGAGGAAGAAGTGTGTCTTACTTTATGTTTTCATTTCAACCCCTTCCCAGTCATTAGAATAATCCCAAACTAGCCAGCTGGCACATAGAGATCATCTGAGGCTATAATAAAACGCATGCCTCCCACTAGCCACCAGTGAATTTCAGATGCATGAGAAAGCCCTCATAAGACCAAGAGTCCAAACCAAGTCAAAGTTCTATTTACCCAACCCAAAACTTATGAAAAATGGTTGTTGCTTTAGAAAACGTAGATGATAAAAATGGTTAGCACATTCAAATATTCACTGAAAGATTTGAGGTTCAACTTCACCCAGAGGAGGCGCAGAAAAAAATCTAGTAATTTATTTCCAAATATTAGCCATAAAAACCCATGGAAATCTAACCAGGATGTGAAGTACTTACATAATGAAAACATAAAACCGTTGAAAAAGGTTAAAATAGGTTTAAACAAATGGAAAAATGTTTCATGTTTATTGATGGGAAGATTGAATATGGTTAAGAAGCCAAAGCAATCTAAAGAGTCAACTCAATCCTGATCAAACCTGCAACAGTTTTGTTTATAGAAATAGAAATTCCTCAGCTTAAATGAAAGGCACGACATCTTAAACAACTAAGTTGGTGTGGCAAAAGAAGAGTTAAGGAGGACCCACATGTCCTAATTTTAAAACATACTATTTAAGTAGAGTGATTAAAACACCTTGGTACTGATATAATAATAAAACAGAATTGAGAATCCAGAAATAACCCATGCACATATGGTAAACTTATTTTTGACAGAGATGCTAAATCCATTTACCTTGAAAAATGGAAGTGGAAAATTAGATTTTCACATGTATAAAAATGAAACAGGACCCATTACTCATATCACACACACACACACACACACACACACAAATTAAAATGTATTGAGGACCTAAATAAGCAAACTGAAAATACAAAATTTTTAGAAGGCACTACAGCTCTCAGAACTAGCTTTTTTTCAAAAAAGCTATTTTATATTCAATTTATCATTTCTATATGACTCTCTGGTTAAAAATTGCTCATTCCAATCCATTCAGCTCATTAATACCTATGATATTAATCTTTATGCATTTCATTTTTGACAACTTCCAACTTTTTCAAATTCATAGTAGATTCATTCGGTGTTCCAATGATTAATGGATGTCTCCAAATCTTTCTTCTCATTTTGAGCCAGGCTATATGAGCAAGTGAAAGTTCCAAAAGATTCTTTAATAAATTAGGACCATTAAAGTTATTAATGTTGACTCTGCTTGGAGATGACAGCTCTTCCCCAGTAGCATTCTGAGTGCCTTCCAACCTGTAGGGGTTCATTTTTTGGCACCATAGCAGGTAATATTTCATGGTATTCATTAGGTTTGCCTAGCCAAATTTTAAACAGACAATTATATCCATCTTCCAAGTCTATCTTAGTCTGGATGCACTGCTGAAACTTATTTACCATGGATCCATTGGTAACTCTGCTGATATTTGAAATATCAGTGGCATAGTTTCCAGCATTTTAGCAACATGAAAACTATTACAACATGCTGAATTGACAGATTATTATGCTGCATTATACCACCCAGCAATTTTGCTACTAGGTATATGGCAAAAGAACTTGAAAATAGAGACTCAGAGGCTTGTACATCAATGTTAATTATAGCACTATATACAGTAACCAAAAATAGAAACAATCCCAATGTCCATCAACAGATGAATGGATAATCAAAATGTGGAACATAGATACAATGAAATGCTACTCCATCACTCGAGAAATGAAGTCCAGAGAAGACAAGTGGTTTTCAACATGTGGTCTGCAGAACTCTGGGAGTGCCAAGATCTTCTTAAGGTGTCTATAAAGGTACATTATAATAATAATAATATTAAGTATTTTGCCTTTTCACTGTGCTTGCGACAAGCATAAATGCTGAAAGGAGGTGATAACTAAGATAGTTGGTGGCTTAACGTGAATAGAATTAGTGGCAACAAACTGCAAAATAGATTCTAAAATGCTAGAGTAAGAAAAAGTTGCTTAAATAACATCAGGTTCCATATCATAACTAACATTTTAACAGTGGTTCTCAACCTGTGGGTCGTGACCCCTTTAGGGGTTGAACAACCCTTTCACAGGGGCTGTCTGATTCATAACACTAGCAAAATTACAGTTATGAAGTAGCAACAAAAATAATTTTATGGTTGGGGGAGGGTCACTACAACATGAGGAACTGTATTAAAGGGCCATGACATTAGGAAGTTTGAGAACCACTGATTTAAGAAATTACATATGGCCTGTTGAATTTGGGTGTAATGTCAATGATCTACCATGATTTAAAATGGCCCTTGAAATACTCCATTCCTTTTCAGCTACCTATGTGAAGTTGAATTTTATTCATATAATTCAGCCAAAGCAGCACAACACATTAAACAGAATTAGACGTGAGAATCCAGTTGTCTTCAGGTAAGCCAGATATTGGGAGAATTTGCATCCCCTCAGAAGGAGAAAAAAAGTCACTTTTCTTACTTTTTTTGTGTGGATATGAGGCGGTAAAAAAATTAACTGCACTCCATAAAAATATGCTACTTACATGGGGTGTGGTGAGCAGATGACATCATGGACAGGGGAACAACTAGGGAATCGAAATCAGCATCTAGGAGAGAGTAGAGAGCCTGTGAGTATTAGAGCAACGCCAATCTAGTGGAGAGGAAGCACTAAGAGGTGGAAGAAGGGGGAAAGTGATGACAGGGCAGTAGGAGGCAAAAGGAAACAGAAGCAAGCTCTAGGCAGCAAAGGCATAGATAGGGATATTGACAGAGGTGTGCACTTATGCAAACGCATTCATTCATAAAAATAGAGGTATTGGCCTATGTACATATATTTATAAGGCAATAAACCTAGGCTGCAGATTGGCCTTGTGCCTCAGCTCATACCTTCTCTCAGTACAAGAACAATTTGTTCCAACAAATTGGCATTCTGTTATGCTCACTCCCTCCCTGTGTGCATAAGTAGATGTGGTGAAGACAGAAGATGGTGCCCAGATATTAAAACATATAGTGTCTGGGGTCTTAAATGCTTAAAGTTAAACAAGCGGCCATCCAACAGGAAAGCAACAAGCCCACATGGAAGAAGCACACCAGCTGATGTGATCATGAAGTGTCATCAAGAACAGGCAGCAGGCATCAGAAGGTTCACACAAACAGTAAACAAACAAAAATTCATGGTGAGAATGGAGGGGGGCTGGAGTGGAGACCCAAAGTCCATCAATGGACAATGGTACATCCCCCCATAGAGGGGTTACAGGGAGGAAACGAGTCATTCAGGGTGCAGTAGACCACTAATGGATCACACAATATACCTTGGAGGCCTCCTCACCCCCCACTATCATGACCCCAGGGCCACCTCCCACTCTGGACTAGACGGGAGCATGTACACAGGTATAGGCAAGAGATAAAACTCACAACACACGGAACCCAGGAACAGGAATGGGAATAGAAATACCAAAAGGGTAGGGGGGCGAGGGGGAGAAGTGGGGAGGACAGGGGGTTCCCATCACAATGAATGGCACATCGCCACACAAGCCCAGCCAGGGGGAAGAACAACAGAAAGCAGAGGGGAAGGGAGACGGCAGTCGGTGTGAGATTTGGAAATAATTAACAAGCTATAATCTTTCAAGGGGCCATGAGGGTTGGGGAGAGAGAGGGAGGGAACAAAAAAAGAGGAGCTGATCTCAAGGGCTCAATGGAAAATAAATGTCCAGAAAAGAAGGATGGAATACATGTACGAATATGTTGGATACAATTGATGTATGGATTGTATCAAGAGTTGTAAGAGCCCCCAATAAAATGATCTAAAAAAATGCTACTTACATTTAATATGTATTCTATTTTAAGTTAATTCAGATATCCAAGTTAAATTATATTACTTTTATAATGTAAACTCAAAATTCAAACTTATAGAAATTAGCCAATTTTGACTCGTGGTAAATATTAATTTATATAACCCATATAAATAAAAATATTTTAAAGAGAATTAAGGGGTCTATAGAAGAAAAATAGAGGAATTGCTGCCCTACATTATATATAGGACCTGTACAATCCCACATGAAACAGAGAAATGTTCACGTCACAATCTAGTGAGGGACCCAAGGTGTAGAGAAGCAAAGAATGGTGATCAATAAAGACATTTTCCCTCATTTTGTTGGTTCTTCCAATCGATATGATTTCATAACTTGAGAAATCTAAAATATTTTAACACTTAATTTTCATATTTTGCTTAGAATAGTGCCCAAGTATAATGTTTTACACATGAAAATACATTGAATTACTGCTTCAAATTATATTAACACAATTACTAGGCACGATTTGAACCAAAGTATAATGGAAAATTCACTAACCTACTTACTATTCTATCCCATCCTGCAACTAGAATACACCTTCAAAAACACCAATCCAATGTCTGCTCTCTCTGAATTAAATTTGATTAGAACGAAGTCTTTAAATGAATTCATGTCCTTGGCTTAAGGGCCAGTCTTCTTGGCACTTTTAAGAACTTCGAAGATTGGCATCTGTACACCCTTTCAGTTTTTATTTTTCATTCTTTCTCCTTTTGTATCCTAAACTGGTAATTTATTTAATCTCTGATACTCTCAAAGACTATTATTGTGTTCAAAATTTAAACACCATATAGTAATACATGGGCTTACTGATATTTTATGTATCATATAAAAAGTTCTTTCCAAAGTAATAGTTCTTTTGATTATTGCAATAACAAAAATTCCTGTTCAAATTTACAATGTAAAGAGAATAAGAAGGATTAAATAACATCCTTAAGATATTATTCTATGAAAAGGTTGTACTTAAGTGCCAGTCTTCTGACAGTAACTTGATGATTCACTACTCCTGTGGACTCTGCAGTTGCTAATTTCAGAATTTTGAAATTTGAGCATGCTCTAAATGATTTGTCTGATTTGAGTTGTCCTATAAACTCAGTACTCACTATCATCTAGCCAATGCTGACTCCTAGTGACCCCTGTGTATTTCCAAGATTGTAACTGTTTACGGAAGTTGAAAGCCCAGTCTTTCTCCCTGGATTGTCTTATATTGCCTATTAATTATACTGGATCATGATAAAGATGGTCTAAGATCGAGTAAAGTTAACCAATTATCTCTGAACTCATTCAATATGAATTGCTAGCTCTATAGATTAAGACTCTTTATATGATTGTTGAAGCTTCACATAATTTCCCCCAGAAATATGTATTGTAAATTCTAACCTCTATCTTTGAATTTATCATCCCATCTGGGGATGGGTTGCCTTAATAATGTTAATGAGGCAGGCTTAGTTGTAGTCTATATCTTGAGGCAATCTCTTTTGAGCTACAAAAGAAGGTAGATGGGAGAAGAGAAATACTATTCCGCAGGAAGATCGGAAGTTGAAGCTAGAAGAGGACCTACTTCCAGAGTCAGTACAAAACGAGAAAGCTTTACCTGGCTCAGACCCTGAATTCAAACACTTTGCCTCCTAAACTGAGAAAATAAATTTCTGTTTGTTAAAGCCACTCATTCATTGCATGATGTTATAGCAGCAGTAGATAACTTAAATGAGGATATATGTGTATGTTATATTGTCTAACTCACTGTCAGCTACCAACGGTACTATTCAATACATGAGTCTTTTCCATTCAGCACATAGATGTGAGGAATGAGGTTTATTGTATGCTGTGATTACAGTGAATGGGGCTTAGGAGCAGAATGTAAGGCTCACGCAAATCATATGGATGCTGTATTCTCCAGCTCACGATTCACAATAGGTCCTGCATTAGGTATTAGAGGATTTTGTCCTGGGACTCAGACTAGACGTTTAGCCAAGTTAGTCAATATAATATGGTCTTATTAGTCTTACATGGATCCTTTCTCCACAGGGCTGCAGCCAAGATAAATAGAGCTTTCAGCTCAGAAATGGCAACAATTACAGTAGTATTTAGCCTAAGACAAGCTTTATTTGTTACATATTTTGAGGTCTCAACAATGTATAGAGGAAATCTATAACACTGATGTACTTTTATTTTCTTTTTAAAAGCATTTTATTGGGGGCTCGTACATCTATTGTGTCAAGCATATCTGTATATCTGTTGCCATCATCATTCTCAAAACATTTTCTTTCTACTTGAGCCCCTGGTATCAGCTCCTCGTGTTTTCTCCTCCCTCCCAGGCCCCACCTCATGAACCTTGATAATTTATAAATTATTAGTATTTTGTCATGTCTTACACTGTCTGATGTCTCCATTCACTCACTTTTCTGTTGTCTTTCCCTCAGGGAGGGGGTTATATGTAGATCCTTGTGATAAGTTCCCCCTTTCTGCCCCACCTTCGCCTTATCCTCCTGGTATATCACTACTCTCATTATTGGTCCTGAGGGGTTCCTCTGTCCTGGATTCCCTGTGTTTCCAGTTCTTATCTGTACCAGTGTACATCCTCTGGTCTTGCCAGATTTGTGAAGTAGAATTGGGATCATGATAGTGGGGGTGGGTGGAGAGGAAGCATTAAAGAACTAGAGGAAAGTTGTATGTTTCATCATTGCTGTACTGCACCCTGACTGGCTCGTCTCCTCCCCGCAACCCTTCCTTAAGGGGATGTCCAGTTGCCTACAAATGGTCTTTGGGTCTCCAGTCAGCACTCTCCCTCATTCATAAGGATAAGATTTTTTTGTTCTTTGATGCCTGATACCTGATCCCATCAGCACATCGTGATCACATAGGCTGGTGTGCTTCTTTCATGTGGACTTTGTTGCTTCTTAGCTAGATGGCCGCTTGTTTATCTTCAAGCCCTCAAGACCCCAGATGCAATATCACCATCAAAAAGCTGGGCACCATCAGCTTTTTTCACCACATTTGCTTATACACCCGCTTTGTCTTCAGCCATCATGTTGGGTAGGTGAGCATCATGGAATGTCAGGTTAATAGATTAAAATGTCCTTGCATTGAGGAAACACTGATCTACTTCTAACTATGCTAAATTACAAATGTTTACACACACACAATTCTAATAAATATAATTAACCATATTGGCTTAGGTCAGTTTTTAACAATTGCCATCTAAATTATCCATCACTCATCTATCATTTTGTCATAAGTGGGGCTTGTGTGTTGCTGTTACAGTGGAAACTATGCCACTGATTATTCATATGCTGGCAGGTCATCCAAAGGAAACAAAAATGAAGCTGGAGATTACATTATATAATTGTGTAAGACCAACAATTTTTCATCACACATGCCTTCTTTCTACAAAATAAATAGTGCCTTCACAAGTGGCCATTGCCAGATGAAATAAACATGAACTAATCAACTACATCTGTGGAAAGAAATTATGGAAAAGCTCAATATTATCATCCTGAACAAGGCCAGTGTCTGACTGTGGAAGAGAGAATCAATTACTCATATGAAAATTCAGGTCTAAGCTGATGAAAATAAAAACAAGTCCACGAAAGCCAACATACAACATTGAGTATATCCCACGTGAATTTAGAGATCAACCTTAAAGCATTTTGATGCACTAAACATGACAACCAAAGACCAGAGAATTTGTGGGGTAGCATCAAGAATAGCATATGTGAAGAAAGCAAAAGATCATTCAATAGGAAAGAATACCAGAAAAGATCTGAGACGTTCTCTCAAACACAGAGTAGCTAAAGCAAGCAGAATAACGATGAATTAAATTTCAAAGGGAAGTTCAAGAAGAAGAAGCAGAACATTATAATGAAATGTACAAAGACTTGGTTTTAGAAAACTAAAAATGAAGAATACAGCATCTATCAAGCTGACAAAAACTGTAAAGAAATAGCAAATTTTGCATGTTGAAGGACTCTATTGAGAAAACATTGAAAGAAAAAGAAAGATAAAAACATAATGGAAGGAACACACATTGTATCAAAAAGAACTAGTTAAGGTTCAATGATTTCAAGAGGTAGAATATGATCAAGAACAAATGATAATGAAAGAACAACAGTTATTGAATCTCAAGCTACACTGAGTGTGTTATAACAAAAGCAATGGGCCAGGAATTGACAGAATGCCAACGGGCACATTTCAGCCCAATAGTGGAGCACTAGAAGTATTCATTGTATGAGCCCTGGAGGACTATTTATAGCTGGGTCACGCTGTCAGCAATTCAAATCCACCGACTGCCCCATAGGTGAAAGCCTACAAAGACTACATTCTCCTCCTGTAAGCAGTTACAATCACCGAAACCCACAAAGGTAACTCTCCTCTGACTTCTGGAGTCTCTGTAAGCTGAGATCAACTCAATGGAAGTGAGTTTTGTTATATTTTGGTGGGGATGGAATGTGAGAAGTATTCATTACTTTATACCAAGGACTATCCAGCTAATTGACTGGGGGAGATTCACATTTGTGCCCATTTTAAAGCAAGATAACCCAACAGAATGCAGGAATTACAAACCCATATCGAGGCGCATACAATTTTGCTGAAGATAATCCAACAATAGCTCTAGCAGAGCATTGACAGGGAGGTGTGAGAAATTCAGGCTGAATTCAAAGGAGGACGTGCCACAAAGGATATCAACGCTGACATCAGATTGTCTGAAAGTACGGAATTCCAGAAACAAGTTTACTTGTGCTTTATAGAATATGCAAAGGCATTCAACTGTTGGAATCACAGTGGGCTGTGGACAAATTGAGAAGAATGGGATTTTAGAATCCCACTTCATTGTTCTTATTGGGAATCTGTACGTGATCCTAGAGACAGTCTGTTTTAAAAATCATTTTATTAGGGGCACATGCAACTCTTATCACAATCCATACATACATCAATGTGTAAAGCACATTTGTATATTCATTGCCCTCATCGTTCTCAAAACATTTGCTCTCCACCTAAGCCTCTGGCCTCAGCTCCCCAAGAGGCAGTCTTTGAAGAGAACTAGGAGATATTGCATGCATTAAAATCAGGACAGGTGAATGTCAGAGTTTTATTCTGTAACTCACTTATTCTATCTGTATACTGAACAAATGATAATGAGAAGCTAGACTATATGAAGAAGAAGGAAGTATCCTAATTAGCAGAAGGTTTATTATCAACCTGTGATATGCATATGACACAACCTTGCTTCCTGAAAGGCAAGAGCATTTAAAATACTGATGCGGAGCTAATGCTGCAGCCTACAATATGAATTGTAACTCAATAGAAAGAAAAGAATCCTCACAGCTGGTCTAATAGACAGCATCATGATAAATGGAGGAGGAAAGATTGAAGTTGGTCAGGAATTCATTTTACTTGGGTCCACAATCAGTACTCAGGGAAGCAGCAGTCCAGATATTAAATGATGTATTTCCCTGGTCAAATCGAATGTACAAAACCTATTTGAACTGTCTAAGAGCAAATATACCATTTTGAGGACTAGGGCTGATTTGACCCAAGCCCTAATATTTTTAAATACCTTAAAAGTTAGATAATAAATAGTAACCTAAGACGGGAGAGGAATGCCGTTGAATTACGGTGTTGGTAAAGAATGTGGACTGCATCACGATTGTAAAAAGAAAAGCAAACCCCACAAATATCAGTTTTGTGTTGGAAAAATACAGCCAAAATGCTCCTTCAAGGTCTGCACGGTGAGTCTTTGTCTTGCACACTTTGAGCACAGCGTCAGGAAGGAGCATTCCCTGGAGGACAGCAGGCTCGGGAAGGTGAAGGTCAGCAATGGTCAAGAAGACTCTCGACGATATGCGTTGACACAGTTGCTGCAACAATGGGTACAGATACGACAATAACTGTGAGGCTGCGGAAGAACCAGGGAGTGTTTCCTTTTGGTGTACATAATCTCTGTGGGTCGCAGCTGACTGGATGGCATCTCAGAACAACAACAATAAATAATATAATTAACGTTCAGTTTTTACTTCATGCACATACATATTATTCAAATAATAAAGTTATTTTTATGTGTTATTCAAATGATGAAACTAACATTTATTATTTTGTAAAATAATTCAAGTAATAAAACTGAAAAAAAAACTCAGTTTATTGAATGCTGAGATTGATGTAGGCTGCCAATTCTTTCTAAACATCTTACTTCAAATTTTGATCTCATCACAATAGCATCATTATTCTCTTAATAACTCACTAAAGAAAATTTTATCCAGCTAAGCACATTTTCCATAGAGTTGCTACTTGATTTTTTGTTGAATTAAAAAAATTGATTCAGTGATATATTTCTTTTATAAACTTGAAAAGTTTACTTAATATCTCTTATTATCTTCACATCTCATAAAACTTAGTTAAAATTCTCTACTCAAATGCTTTGGTTAACAAGGTAAGGTATTCATGAACATAACAATAGGTAAATATTATATAACTTTTATTATAATAAATTAGTTTTGTTTTAAGGATGAAAGTTGGAACTTAAAAGACTATTCCATATTATTCTTAATTTTTCAAATTCAGTATTGATTATCTCTACCTGGTTTATTGAATGAACATATAGATTCCATCTCAATACAACTTATGTGTTGAAATTCAGTTGGAAAAATTAACTGTATATTGTTTTATGGATTTTTTTTAAAAAGAAGACCAAACATTCCAGTTATTTTTGTATTTTAATATTTAAAAGTAAGTATGTATAGTCTTTTAGAAAGATCACTGTTTCCAGATTATTGAGTTGAGGGGCAAAGATCACACTATTTAAAACAGAGTTTCAGAAGCATTTAAAAATAGGAAATACAGCAAGGGTAAGAAGGACTGGATTGTCAGAGGGCAGCTCCCTCTGACCTACATGATCACGTGGTGGATTCCTGACTTTAAACAAGGAGACCAAGAAGAGTAACAGAGGATGCGTTTCAAAAGAAGTAGAAACCCAAGGAGCCACTGGCTATTCTCTTGTCTTTTATTATTGGAAAAAGAAGCTATGGTTTCTATTATGAAAATATGCCCCAATCTACTTATCCTTTTATCTAATCTCTGAACCATATGAATATTTAACTTCTGAAATTTCTGACTTCTGGAAAGTCAATTTTCTTACCACTTACTTACCTCATAGAGACTTCCTAAAAGTATATGAGGTAAGAAATATGGTAAAGAATAGTATTAAGTTTCTTACTTTTGAACTAAAGGATAATATCAAGTATAATCCACTGTAAACCAGTCTGTTTTCAAGAGGAGCCTTAATGTAAATAAAGGACACTGTGCATTTAAATATAGATACCACTCATTCACCTCCCTGTTGCCTCTGATTATTTAAGATTGAAAGTAATGGTTTCTATCAGCCAATAAAAGCCCATTCTGATGTTAAAGTGCCATGAAAACAGTCTTACCCATATTATTAGGTTACTTCACACTTTATTAAAAATCCAAGAAGTGTGTTCAAATAAAAGAAGTTGGGATGGCTATGGCTGGTGTAAGAACAAACGCTGCACACCATTCCCTGTGGAAGAACGAGACTGTGTAGAATAAAATTATGGGGAGGCTTGAGGTCGTTGTATAGTAGAGTCGTTTGAGACTATCCTTGGTGTCAGAGTGAATGCAGGGAGCGAGAACCCCCATTTTCTTTCTTTTCATAAGAATGTAAAGAACATTCAAATTTGGGAGGAAAAGGTTTTGGACAGTGGCGTTATACTGTGCTCTACTAGCAGTTTAGTGAAGATAAATTATTTCTGTCCCATATACCACTGGACATACCAACTTTGCCTTTTTTTCCCCCCAACATACATAATTTTCTTTTCAACATTTACATTTACATTGTTGTAACCGCTAACATAGGAATGTATATTTATATAACTATATATTCAATTTATATATATGGTGAATTTTTGAACCTGAACACAATTAACCTCAATTTGGGTCAAATGTTAAATCTTTTAAACTAAACCTAATTTTGATGAAAATCATTAATTTGTCAAGATAAGGCACAGAACCCTGGTTGCCACAGAGGAGCATTGATGAAACGAGAAGGCACCAGGTCTTCTGGATGAAGAAGCCACGCACAAATACATTCTTCTAGGTGAGTAGAGCCCAGGTTGGGCTTCAGCGCCCACCGCTACCTCAGTCAAATGTTTTCATACAAAGGGAACGGCCTGCCCAGAGACAGCAGTCATGAGGGGGGATTTTTCAGTGGTTTTGTGAGCAGGAAATGGTAACACGGTCACCCCTGTGGAGCTGAAAGGGCCAGTTTGATTTGTTTTGATGAATTTGGTTAGCTACAATTTCCTTCTTCTCCCCATTTTTGGTGGTTTAACTCAAGAGGAATGTCCAAATTGTCTCTGAGTCTTTTCTCTTTTGATCATTCAAGTGCAGGACTTCAAAGCTACCAGGAGAAAGACGGGGCCTTCTATTCTGAGAGTCAACAGACACTCTCAGAAACCCACAGGGAGGTCACGCCGAGGCAGCACTGACTCCATGGCAGTGTGTTTGGTTAGGTTGTGGTCTAACTATTAATGTTCAGTTCAGAAAGCAGAAAAGACCCACAATTGTAAATGTGTGTATATCAGAACAAAACCGGAAAGGGGAGTGATCCCAGGTTCACATGCAGCTCTTCATTTTTCTAGAAAGCTGAGAGAGTGTACATACGGTGTAGTGACCAAATCTTGTCATCTGCAGAGTTTCAAACGATGGCACTTGGCTCAAAGGTGGTATCTGACGGCATGATTTTCCGAGAATGTCACTCAGTACAGTCTTAACTCTCATCCAGTTTTCTGAATAAGGTTCTGGAGTGGCCCACTATGCTTCTTCCCTTTCCCATAATTTTCATTGCTTTAGTTATCATTCCAGTACAAATATATTTTACAAATTAAAAATAGAACAAGACAACAACAAATTAACTCACTGCCATCAAGTTGATTCTGAGTCATTGCATCCACAGCCTAGGACACTGTCTTTGCAAATATTAAAGCATTAATACTCAGAAAGTACTTGAATGCAGGGCGGGGGAGGCAGAGAAAGGGAGCAGTGAGTAAACAATGCCATAGACAGGGGAACAACTAGGGGATTAAATTCAACAACGAGGAGGAGGTAGATATGCTGGTGGTGGCGGAGCAACAGCAATGTAGCTGAGGAATTACTGAGAGGCAGAAGAAGGGCAAGCGTGATGTTGGGGGAAGTAGTGGGGTAAAAGGTAACGGGGAAGATCTAGGAAGCAAAGCTATGGATAGAGATATAAACATAGGGGTGTACATATTTAAATACATCAATTAATAAAAATAGAGGGATTTCCCTATGTACATATATTTATATGGCAATATATTGAAGAAGTGGATGGACTTTTGACCTCTGCTCAAGCCCCCCCTCAAAGCAAGAACACTTTGTTCTAACAACCAGGGTGATGCTCACCCTGGTGGCTGAAGACAAAATGAGTGCATTAGCAAATGTAGTGAAGGAAGCTGATGGTCCCTGGCTATCAAAAGATATAGCATCTGGGGTCTTAAAGGCTTAACGTTAAGTGGACATCTGGCAGAGAAGCAGCAAAACCCACGAGGAAGAAACACACTAGCCTGTGCGATCATGAGCTGCCAATAGGATCAGGTAACAGGCATCAGAAGACCCCAAACAAACAAACAAACAAACAAACAAACATATTGTTGAGAATGCGGCGGGTAAGAGCAGAGACACCAAACCTATCTGTAGCCAGTAGGACATACCCTCACAAAAGGGTAACAAGGAAGAGATGAGTCAACCAGGGCACAGTATAGTACTGATGAAACACACAATATTCTCCTGGTTCTTTGAGGCTTCCTCCTCGCCCACTGTCATGACCCCAGTCCTGCCTTTCAGTTCTGGGTAGACCGGAGCATATACACTGGTACAGATAAGAGCTCACGACACACACAATCCAGGTCAGATCAACCTCTCAGGAACAGAAATGGGAATAGTGATGCCAGGAGGATAGGGGGAAGGTGTGGGGAGGAAGGGGGAACTGATCGCAATGAATGATGCATAACCTCCTAACCCCTAGGAGGACAAACAACAGAAACGTGAAGGGAGACAGCGTTTGCTGTGAGATATGAAAATAATAATAATTTATAATTTACTAAGTGGTCAGGAGGGTGGGAGCAGAGGGAAGGAGGGAAAGAAGAGGAGCTGATACTAAGAGCTCAAATAGAAATTAAATGTTTAGAAGATGATGATGGCAACATATGTACAAACTTGATACAATCGATGTATGAATTGTTGTAAGAGCTGTAAGAGCCCCCAATAAAAGACAGTTGACAATAAAAACCCACTCTGGTGGCACAGTGGTTATGCACGTGGTGGCTAACCACACGGCCAGCAGTTGGAAACCACCAGCTGCTCAGAGGGCGGAAGATGAGCCTTTTTACTCTCATAAGGAGCTATAGCCTCAGCAACACACAGAGGCCATGCGACTCTGTCTTAAATCACTATCAGAATCAACTCCATGGCAGTGAGTTTAGTTTTCGTCATTTTAGAGTTGTCAACAGAAACTTTGTTTCCATAAGTCAGCAACATCCCTAGAGGGATGTTAAAAGTTTTGACCTTTGCTGATATTCTATAGAAGCATGTCTATAATTCAAACCTGTCGATAATATTAAATATTCATTTTGTACTTTCTATTCCTGGGTTTTCATATTTATGAAGTTTTAGTAAATTTAATCATTCTGTTGGCATATAAGTCATTTAAAAAGAGAGATGAATAATTTTGAGAGATTTTATTCTTTAACAATACACCATTTTCCACCCAGATTTCCTCCTGCAGTTACTAGACCTTTTCCGCATGGGATGTGGAAAACATTCCACAGAAAGAAAATTGTAATAGCAGACTTTTAGTGAAAAACACTTTCCTTTCTCTTGCTCTACATGTCAGAAAAAAATGAGGAACGATTTTTTGGCTTCCATATTGCACGTTTTTCATCTAAGAAACATTGAGAATAAATTGCACCACTAGTTTCTCAGCCTGATTGTCGGACATGTGACCACTTACTGTCACATCAGGGGAGATCTGGAATGGAAAGAAACTGGAACAAAAATAGAGCTTCAAACTCAGGAGCAGGATGTTCAGATCTTTCCAAATGCGCAATTCAAGATCTAGGGAGCTTGTTGCTCACTTGCAGGAAAAAAACATCTTGATTGCTTTCATTGCTAATTACTGCCTAGAAGCTGGTGCTGAATGGCATGGCTGAAAGCCAGTTACCAAGGGGAAACAGCCAAAGGGACAGATTACATCACTAGCACAATAATGCAACCAGAATCTACCACTGAAGCAGAGGACACCTTTGAGAATCTTTGAATACTAAAGCATTCTTCAAAATTAAATATATGACATTCAAATAAAATTTTGTTTATAATTTAGTGATATATGTGTTCCAACCTCTTTCAACCTAGTTTATCTCTGGCATAATTCATACTTACACAATTGTTGCATTAATGACAAAGTAGGAAATAGGAGAAATATGGTAAATTAACCTCAATTCAAAGAAATGAATTCAAAGCAGTTAATTTTTTCAAGCAGTTCTAAAACCATATCGATTATTACATTAACCCATCTAACTGATCTCTGCATGTCTATTAGTTCCACTGTTCTAAGCACTGGCAGGACAGAAGTGATTAATATACAGATGCTGCTTGGACTGGAGAGGGGGAGTCACAAGGAATCTTAAGCCTGGAAAATGAAGAAATTTTGGTAGATATATAGAGTACAAAATATGATATTCTGGCTTATCACTCTGTAAGGACTCATATCTACTATTCACTTGGAGCTGTTCATTCTTTTGTTGTTCCCTGTGCTGACTGTTCATGGATTGGCAAGCTCAGTCCATGAGCTCATAGTGTAAGCGTAATTCTAGTAGGTTCTGCTCTTCTGCAAACCTAGCAGAGTACTGAGTACCTACAGGAATGTGCTATACGGTTATAGACTTGTTATAGAATTATTAAATCACGAACTGATTTCAGAAACCTTGAAATCTTAAAGTCTCGAATTCTGGGTAAAATCCAAACTCACTGCTATGGGGTTGATGCTGACTTGCAGTGACCCTATAGGGCAGGGTAAAACTGTTCCTGTGAGTTTCTGAGACTGTAACTCCATGTGGGAATAGAAAGCTCCATCTCCCGTGGGGAACCTGGTGGTTTAGAACTGCTGGCCTTGCAATTAACAACCCAACGTGTAACCACTACACCACCATGGCTCCTCTAATTTAAGAGTCCTGTAAGTATAACCATAGATGACCAGTAACTCTAACAAGCGTGATTCTACTCCCTGCCTTCAAGTCAATTCCCACTCTTAGTTAGTAGCCCTTGGCTGGCTTGCATTGCCCTTGTGGGTTTCTGAAACTAACTTTTTGTGGTAGATAGCCTCATCTTTGAACTATTAGCTGTGGTGAGCAGTCTGCAGAGTATCTACTACAGCACCAGGGATCTTTGGGGGGCACTGTTAAGCGGGTGTTATATTCCTTTTGTGGGGAATAATGCAGTGCTCAGTCCTGGGTCCCTGGCTCAGACCTCCTTAGAGGTCCTGACCAAAGCATCAGAGAATGGGTGAAGTTCTGATGGGTGGGTGGGTGGGTGGGTGGGGTTTAGTTGCTCTAAGGATAGAATATGTGCCAAATGTGTCTACACTGTGGGAAACACTCCATGCTGGCTATATTGCATTAAGGACAATGATGGTAGTGATCAAATTCTAGATCTAGTACTAGAATTCTTAAAGTGCAATCTTGGTTAAGATTATTTTATTTTATTGAGGGCTCTTACAGCTCTTATCACAATCCATGCGTGCATATATCCATTTTGTCAAGCACATCTGTACATATGTTGTCATCATCTTTTTCAAAACATTTTTTTTCTACTTGAGCCCCTGATAGCAGCTCATTTTCCCCCTTCTCCCCCACTCTCTTCCCCCATGCCCCCTTGGTAATTTATAAAGTTATTTTATAAAGTCTTCTCTCTTTTTTATTTTACCTGTCTTACACCAATTGCCGTCTCATTTCACCCAGTTTTCTGCTGTCTGTCCCCCTGGCCTGAGGGTCATACATCAATCATTGAGATCATTTTCTCCTTTCTCCCCTACCCCCTTACTCTCCTAGTATCACTGTTCCCCCTTATTGGGTCTGAGGGGGTTATCTGTTCTGGATTCCCTGTGTTGTGAGCTCTCATCATGTAGACCAGTATACATGTTCTGGTCTAGTCAGCTTTGTAAGATAGAATTGGGGGCATGGTAGTGGGGAGGGGAGGAAGCATTAAAGAACAAGAGGAAGGTTGTGTGTCTCATTGGTGCTGTACTGCACCCTGACTGGCTCTTCTCTTCCTTGTGGCCATTCTGACAGGGGGTGTCCAATTGACTACTAATGGGCTTTGGATCTCCACTCTGCCCTCCCTCTCATTCCCATTGATATGCTTTTTGTTTGTTTGTTTTGTTTTAGGTCGTTGATGCCTGATAACTGATCTCATTGACACTTCATGATCACACAGTCTGATGTGCTTCTTGCAGATAGATGGCCGCTTGTTTATCTACAAGCCTTTAAGACCCCAGATGCTATATCATTTGATAGCCGGGCACCACCAGCTTTCTTCACCACATTTGCTCATGCACCCATTTTGTCTTCAGTGATTGTGTCAGGGAAGGTGAACATCAGAAAGTCCCATGTTAGTAGAACAAATTGTTCTTGCATTGAGGGAGTACTTGAGTGGAGGCCCAATATCCATCTGCCACCATAATACTTTATAAATAAATATATGTACATAGCTCTATGCCCCTGCCATTGTATATAAATATATTTAAATGTATACATGCCTGTATTTCAACCTCTATAAATGTCCTGTGCCTCCCAGTTTTTTCCTCTTTTTCCTTTTACTTTCCACCTGTCCTACTATCATGTTCAGCCTTCATTCAGGTTTTGGTAATTCCTCTTAGCTACATTGCTCTTGATTGAACCCCCACCCACCTGCCCCAAGTATCCTATGCCCTCTGCGCCATCAATTTTAGATCACTTATTCTTCCCCTGTCCTTGGGTTTGTTGCCCTCCTCCCCTCCATTTCCCCGCATCTCTCCCTCTCCTGTGTGCCCCCAGCACCGTCAGTCCCATTGTTCTCTCCTGCTGATTATTCATCCCGCCTATCTTGTCTAGACAGACATGCATAGACAATAATATTTGCAAAACCAAAGCAGAGCGAAACATAACCAAAAAAGAAGACCAAAAAAAAAAAAAAAAAAGAAATCATCAGCAGCTAATATAAGAGAACAAAAAAAAAAAAAAGAAGAAAAACCAACAGCAAAAACTGACAAGCCCTCAAACAGTTCCAGGTCTGTCCTTTGACCTTTATGAGTGTTTTCCAGTCAAGTTCGCGGTGCCACGCCCTGGCCCCCAAATCCACCTTTGGCATTCCTGGGGACTTCGATGATTTGCTTCCCTTGCTTCTCTGCTGTACACCCTTAGTGTTCACCCGGGGGTGGTGGGGTCAGATTGGGCACATCACTAATATCATGTACCCAGTGCTGTCTCCCTTAGTGCTCTGAGTCAGTGAGACATCTTTGTGTCTCATGATAAGGCCAGCCCTGTGAGCCTCTCTGTTCATTGGCTGCTCTGTTAAAGAACATTATTTAATGATTTAACAGGAAAAAGTGAACTCTACAGAATAATTAAAATAAAGCCAAAAAGTAATATAAAACAATGACACAGACTAAGACCTGACACCTTGTTGAAGCTCAGTCTGGTCCAGCTCTCTAACACACAGACACTCTGAGATCATAAATGTCTGCTGTTATAAGCTGCTAATTTTTTTCATTTGTTACACATCAGTAGACAAGCTAACACAGAACTGTAAAGTCTCATTCATGTTGACCTAGGCTTTGTTTGCAGGAACGTCTCCAAACTCTGGTGCTGCAAGTAGAAAAGACAATTAATTACCAAAAAGACAGAACCAACGCCTGGGTAATTTCATTACATGACAAAGTTTAGTGTGACTTTTAATGATGCTTTCAGAAGATCACAGCCATATGAAAATGAAAATTGTAGATCAAAGTTTGAAAAGTGTGTTCTTTGTTGTTGGATGTAAATTATTAGCCAGAAGGTATATAAAGACAAAAGTGATAGATAACCTAAGACAGAGTCAATTAATACTGCTCAGAAATAATTTATTTCTGGTTTTTCAGTTTTCCATAAATTTAAATAAAAACATAAACATTCGGAGACATAGTCAACAGCTTTGAGGATGCTTGCAGAAAACATTTTACTTATTTACTATCTCTGCATGTTGTATAACAAATGCCTTTTCATTTTATTACCAGTTGGATTTTATTAGTAAGATAACTTATTCACTTATGTATTCCTAAAACAACACTCAATAAGTACATATTTATTTTTCTATTTTTCTGTTTTTAATAACTTATTTTTAAATTGATGAATGATTTTTGCATCTACTTATTTCCTAAAGATACATTTGAGACCTTTTAGAGTACTAAAACAATTTAAAAGAAAACATGCAGACTACACAAAGGCAATTAACTGATGTCCATTTGTCCCACATCACATAGTACTTAGTATGCATATCCTGATGCCCCAGACAAAAAGGAACTGTTGAATTACCTCCATATTCTAGGACTTTCTTAAGGTCCGGGGACATGTTTTACTCATTGATATAGACAGAATTTCATCTGACTAGAAGGTAAATACTTTATGTAAACTAATAAGGGAATAAAAAGATGCAGAACTGGGGTCATAATAGTGGAAGCATTAATGAACTAGAGGAAAGTTATATGTTTTGTCCATGCTATACTGCACCCTAACGGGCTCATCTCTTCATTGTGACCCTTCTGTGAGGGGATGTACAATTGTCTACAGATGGACTTTGGGTCTCCACTTCATATCCCCTCGTTTGCATTCATATGATTGTTTGTTTTGGGTCTTCTAGTGCCTGATACCTGATCCTGTTGACACCCCATGATCACACAGGCTGGTGTGCTTCCTCCATGTGGGCTTTGTTGCTTCCCAGCTAGATGGCCACTGCTTACCTTCAAGCCGTTAAGACCCCAGAGGCTATATCTTTTAATAGGTGGGCACCATCAGGTTTCTTCGTGACATTTGCTTATGCACCCATTTTTTTCTTCAGCAATCGTGTCAGGAAGGTGAGCATCACAGAATGCCAGGCAATTAGAACAAATTGTCTTGCATTGAGGGAGTACTTGAGTAAAGGCCCAATATCCATCTGCGACCTTAATACTTAACATATAAATATATGTATCTTCCCCAGGTTAATAAATGAAAATCAATCAACAATACAAGAGGCTGAAAGAACACCATCCAGACTGAATCCCAAGAAGAAGTCACCAAGACACATAATTGTCAACTATCCAACTATGAAGAAAACTATCCAACTATGAAGAAAAGCAGAAGATCGTAAAAGCAGCTAGGGAAAAGCAAACAATCACGTACAAAGATATCCCAATAAGAATATGTTCAGATCTATCAGTAGAAACGATGAAGAAGAGGAGGGAATGGAGTAACATATTCCAAAAATTGAAAGAAAACAATGGAAACCCAAGAATACTTTACCCAGCCAAATTATCTATTAAGATAGATGGAGAAGTAAGAGTCTTCCCATATAGGGACAACCTCAAAGAATACATAAAAACAAACCCAGCCCTACAAAAGATACTTGCCAATCCAGTATAGGCAGAAGATCAACACTCACTGAGGGCAAATAAGAAACCATCACATAGAACAACTCCACCCATATGGCGACAAAGAGGAAACAGCCCCCAGGATAACATCAGCTCAATAGTGGGAAGAAGGCAAAGATAAACCACTCACACAAAACAAGCAGATAAGACAGGTACATAGAAAAATATCCATCAAAAAAGGTACAATATGACATCACAGAGTCCACAGATAGATATAATAACACTAAATATCAACGGCGTGAACCCAAGCATTAAAAGGCAGAGGCTAACAGGCTGGCTCAAGAAACAACTCATTGATCTGCTACTTCCAGGAGACTCATCTCAAGCTTACAGACAAAAACAGGTTGAGAATTAAAGGCTGGAGAAAAATATACCAAGAAAATGGTAATGCAAAAAAAAAAAAAAAAGGAAGCAGGGGTAGTGATCTTAATATCTGACCAAATTGACCTCAAGATCCAGGCCATAACAAGAGAAATGGAGGGGCACTATATAATGCTCAAGTGAACAATAGACCAAGAAGCAGTGAGCATAATAAACATATATTCACCTAATGGGAGACCTGCGAAATTCGTAAGTCAAACACTCCAAAAGATGAAAAAAGAGATCACAGGCTCAACAATTATAATAGGTGACTTTAATACACCACTCTCTGATAGAGACAGATCAGTTGGAAAGAAACTCAACAAGGAGGCTACAGATCTAAATAGCACAATTGGACGACTTGACTTAATAGATATTTTCAGAGCTTTCCACCCACATATAAAAAAATTCACATTCTTTTCAAGTTCACAGGGCACATATTCAAAAATAGACCACATGCTGGGACACAAGTCGAACTTGAGTAAATTCAAGCACCTAGAGGTTATACAGACACCTCTCTCCGATCATTGTGCCATAAAGCTGGAAATTAACAGAAGGACCGTGAAGAAAAAAAGGGAAAACAATTGGAGGATGAACAATTTCCTATTGCAAAAGGACTGGGATTGACCCAGATCAGAGATGAAATCAGGAAGTTTCTAGAAACTAATGAGAATGAAAACATGACATACCAAATCCTGTGGGATACAGCAAAGGCATTTATCAGAGGAAGGCTGATAGCAATAAACACACACATTAAAAAAGATGAGACTCGTGGATAATATGCTGACACAAAACTTACACCAATTAGAGCAGAGTCAACAGAACAACCCTACTAATAGTAAGAGGATAGATATAATAAAATCAGAGCAGAGATACAGGAGAGGGAAAACAAGAAAACTGTGGAAAAAATTAATGCCGCTAAAAGTTGGTTCTTTGAAAATTAAAAGAATTGATAGACCTCTGGCAAACCTAACCAAAGAAAGGAAGGAACAAAGAACATTTGCAAGGATGAGGGATGAAACAGGGGACATTACAACGGACCCTAATGAAATCAAAAGGATAATTACACAGTACTATGAAGGTCTATATTCTAATGAATTCAACAATTTGGAAGACATGGACAAATATTTGGAAAAACAATCCCTCCCTAGACTATCCCAGATGGATGTCAACAACCTCAACAGACCCATAGCAAAGGAAGAAATAGACAAGGTAATCAAGGGATTACCAACAAAAAAATCCCCTGGGTCACATGGCTTCCCAGGAGAATTCTACCAAGCATTCAGGGAAGACTGACACCAATGCTATACAAATGGTTCCAGAACATAGAAAAAGACGGAAAACTCCCAAACTCTTTCTTTTTTAAACATTTTATTAGGGGCTCATACAACTCTTATCACAATCAATACATATACATACATCAATTGTATAAAGCACATCTGTACATTCTTTGCCCTAATCATTTTCAAAGCATTTGCTCTCTACTTAAGCCCTTTGCATCAGGTCCTCTTTTTTCCCCCTCCCTCACTGCTCTCCTCTCCCTCATGAACCCTTGATAATTTATAAATTATTATTTTGTCATATCTTGCCCTATCTGGCGTCTCCCTTCACCCCCTTCTCTGTTGTCCACCCCCCAGGGAGGAGGTCACATGTAGATCCTTGTAATCGGTTCCCCCTTTCCAACCAACTCACCCTCTATTCTCCCAGTATCGCCCCTCACACCCCTGGTTCTGAAGGTATCATCCACCCTGGATTCCCTGTGCCTCCAGCTCCTATATGCACCAGTGTACAATCTCTGCTCTATCCAGTCTTGCAAGGTAGAATTTGGATCATGGTAGTTGGCGGGGAGGAAACATCTAGGATCTGGGGGAAAGCTGTATTCTTCTTCGGTGATACATCACACCCTGACTGAATCATCTCCTCCCCTAGACTCCTATGTGAGGAGATCTCCAGTGGCCGACAAATGGGCTTTGGGTCTCCACTCTGCACTTCCTCCTTGATTCACTATGGTATTTTTTTTTTTATGATTCCTTATACCTGATCCCTTTGGCACCTCGTCATCGCACAGGCTGGTGTGCTTCTTCCATGTGGGCTTTGTTGCTTCTGAGCTAGATGGCTGCTTGTTCACCTTCAAGCCTTTAAGACCCCAGACACTATCTCTTTTGATAGCAGGGCACCATCAGCTTTCTTCGCCACATTTGCTTATGCACCCATTTGTCCTCGGCGATCGTATCATGGAGGTGTGCAGCCAGTGATATGATTTTTTGTTCTTTGATGCCTGATAACTGATCCCTTCAGGAGCACATGATCACACAGGCTGGTGTATTCTTCCATGCGGGCTCTTTTGCTTCTGAGCTAGATGGCCGCTTGTTTATCTTCAAACCTTTCAGATCCCAGACACTATCTATTTTGATAACAGAACACCATCAGCTTTCTTCACCACATTTACTTGTTCACCCGCTTTGTCTTTTGCAGTTGTGCCTGGAGGGTGAGCATCATAGAGTGCCAATTTAATAAAAGAAAGTATTCATGCATTGAGGGAGTGCTTGAGTAGAGGCCCAAGGTCCTTCCACCACCTTAATACTAAACCTATAAATATGGACACATAGATCTATTTTCCCATCCTCATATATATATTTGCATGTACATGTCTTTGTCTAGACTTCTATAAATACCCTTTGCCTCCTAGCTCTTTCATCTATTTCCCTTGACTTTCCCTCTGGCCCACTATCATGCTCCATCCCCACCTGGGTTACAGCTATACCTCTTCTTTACGGAACCTTACTTTTGATCATTCCCTACCAGGCCTGCCACTCCCCCCTCACCACCAATTTGGATCCCATGTTGTTCCCTTGTCCCTGGGTTTGTTAACACCACTTTCTTACCCGCCCCCACCTCCCCCTATCCCAAGTCCTCCCAGAACTGTCAGTCCCATTGTTTTTCCTCCAGATAGTTCATCCAGCCTGTCTTATTTAGACAGACCTGTAACTCCCAAACTCTTTCTATGAAGCTAGTATAACTTTTATACCTAAAGCGGGCAAAGATGCCAAAAGAATGGCGAACTATAGACCAATATCCCTAATGAACATCTATGCAAAAATTCTTAACAAAATACTGGCCAATAGAATACAAAAGCATATTAAAAAAATAATTCACCACGACCAAGTGGGATTCATAGCAGGGATGCAGGGATGGTTCAACATACGAAAGACTATCAGCATTATTCACCACATTGGCAGGAAAAGTGATAAGAACCACATGATAATATCAATAGACACAGAAAAAGCATTCGACTACATCCAATACATATTCCTGTTTAAGACACTTAAGAAGGTAGGAATAAAAGGAAAACTCCTCAATATTATACAAGTTATATATGAGAAAGCAACAGCTAATGTGGTAGTTAACGGAGAAGAGACTAAAACAATTCCACTTAAAAAGGGGACCAGACAAGGATGCCCCTTGTCTCCATTCCTATTTAACATCGTACTGGAGGTCCTAGCTAACAACATAAGACAAAAGAAAGATATTAAAAGTATCAGCTGGGGAAGGAAGAGGCGAAATTATCATTATTCGCAGATGATATGATTCCATATATTGAAGATCCCTTAAACTCCACAAGTGGAGTGTTGGAAGCAATAGAGCAATGTGGCAGAGTGGCAGGATATAAAATCAACAAACAGAAGTCTATTGGACTGCTCTACACATCAGACAAGATCACAGAAGAGACGATTAAAAAGGTAGTACCCTTTACAATTGCCAAGCACGAATTGATATATATCTAGGGATATACCTGACTAAAAAAAGAAAGATTTGTATGAGTAAATTTATAAAACATTATTTCAAGAAATCAAGAGTGACCTCAACAAATGGAAGAATATCCCATGCTCATGGATTGGCAGACTGAATATAATAAAGATGCCAGTTCTGCCTAAGGCACTATATAAGTTCAATGCTATCTCGATACACATACCACCATCCTTCTTCAAAGAATTGGAAAAACAGATTACCAACTTCATATGGAGAGGGAAGAAGCCCAGAATTAGCAGAGAACTCCTCAAGAAGAAAGACAAAGTTGAAGGGCTGGCTCTACCTGATTTTAGCACGTACTACACGACCACATTAGTCAAAACAGTGTGGGACTGGCATAATGACAGATATTCAGACCAATGGAAAAGAGCTGAAGACCCAGAATTAAAAACATCAGCACACAGGCAACTGATCTTTGATAAGGGCCCAAAAATTTAAATGGGAAGCAGATGCCATCTTCAATAAATGGTGTTGGAGAAAATGGATATCTACCTGCAGAAAAATTAAACAAGACCCTTACCTCACTCACTCCATGCACAAGAATAAACTCAAGGTGGATCACAGACCTCAAGATGAAACCCCAAACAATTAGGGCCATCAATGAGGGAATTGGGACAAATCTGAGAACCTTGGCACAGGGATTACATAGGCTACAAGAAATAGGGAAGGATACAAATACAGAGGAGTCACAAATAGACAAGTGGGATATACTAAAGATAAGACACCTGTGTACATCGAAAGACTTCACCAAGAGAGTAATAAGTGAGTCCACCACCTAGGAAAACATTGTTAGCAATGACACATCAGACAAAGGTCTTATTACTAAAATCTACAATACTTTGCAAATTTACAATCAGAGTAAAACTAATTGCCCACTGAGGAGGTGGGCAAAGAACCTGCACAGAAGTTTCACAGGGGCAGAAATCTGAATGGCCAATAAACATGAGAAAATGTTCCCGTTCATTAGGCATAAGAGAAATGCAAATCAAAACAACTATGAGATACCACCTAACACCCTCAAAGATAGCCCAATTAAAAAAATCAGAAAGCAACAAGTGTTGGAGGGCCTGTGGTGAGATAGGAACTCTCGTCCACTGCTGGTGGACCTGTAGGTATGTCCAGCCACTAAGGAAATCGATTTGGCCATTTCTCAAACAGATGGAAATTGAGTTACCATACAACCCAGCAATCCCTCTACTGGGCATATAACCAGAAGAGGCAAGAAACAAACCACGAGCAGGCATCTGTGCTACAATGTTCATTGCGGCACAGTTCACAATTGCTAGGAGTTGGAAACAACCCGATTTTCCATCAACAGATGAATGGATTGAAAACTGTGGTACATACATACTATGGAGTACTATGCATCACTAAAAAGTAGTGATGAACGCATGAAGCACATCACCACATGGGAAGAACTGGAGGAAATCATGCTAAGTGAAGTGAGCCAAGCACAAAAGGACAAGTACAACATGAGTCCGCTGAGGAAAGTTTATTTATATATAAAAAAAGAGAACAGAAAGGTAAATGCAAAAGGGGCACAGGGAAAAAGCTACTGTATACAAAAACTCCAGGGGTGAGGTCCAGGTAGTATTGCAAGGACCAGATCAAATCCAGGGGTGCATATGGTAGCCAACTAAAATGGGCTTAGAGGGAGGAAAGGGGAAAAGAAACAAAAAAAATGTGTGATGGGGGAATAGGTCACTGACCCACCCAAGGGGAGGGTATTGTTTGTGTCTCCAAAGGGAAAGAGGGACCAGATATAAAGCCAGTTCCAGAGGAATGCAGTGTGCCCACAAGGAGTGGGGAGCCAGTGGAGGGGCCTGAGGGCTTGGCCCCCATCCCAACTACGTGGACAACTGCTCCTCCTCCCAGAAGAATTTACTTGAGAGGATGGCACTGAAGCTGCAGCTAGGAGAGAGGGGCATGTCTGATCAGCAAAATGGGAGCAAATGAAGGGAGAGGAAGAGAGAGTGTATGAGCCCCCAATAAAATGATTAAAATATATATGTAGATCTATGTCCCTATCGTTTAAATATATTTACATATGTATGTTCCTATGTTTATAGTTCTGTAAATGTGATTTGCCTCCTAGTTATATCCTTTATTTCCTTTTACTTTCCTCTTATCCCACCATCATGTTTGACCTTCACTTGACTCTCAGTAATTCCTCTTGACTACATTGCACTTAATCAATCCCCACCAGGCATTCTATGCCCTCCTCACCATCTATTTTGGATCATGTCTTCTACCCTTGTCCCTGGGTTTGTTGGCTTCCCCTTTCTTCCCCACACCTCTCCCTCTCCAACCTCCTCCCAGAACTGCTGATTATATTGTTTTCTCCTCAGATTTTTTTTTTATCCTGCCTATCTCATGTAGATAGATACGGGGTGGGGGAGCCTATAAATAGTTCCAGGTCTGTCTGTTGACCTTTATGAATGCTTTCTGATTGAGCCTGATGAGGCACCAACCCCTGCCCCTGTAGTCTATTTGGGGATTATTTGGGACTTCATTGCTTTGTTCCCCTTGCACTTCTTTTGTGTTTTGCCCCAGTGTGTGTGCGCGGGAGGGGTGGATGGGCGGGGGGGAGTGGTGGTGGTCAGATTGGGCAAAATTCTTGCAATATCTCCAGTGTTGTCTCTGGTAGTGCTATGGGTCAGTGAGAAGACGCCGTTTCTCATGGTGGGGTCGGCCCTATGGTACTCTCTGTGCATTGGCTGTTCCAAGCGGGAATGTTGTCCTTGGGGCTTGGTGGGCCAGGATGCAGTACTCTCTCTTTGTCTCTCTCCTTCCCTCTTAGTTTGCTCCCATGTGTTCTGAGCAGATCAGCATTTCTCCCTGAGCTGTGTCCCTGTGCTGTCCTCTGTAGTGCACTCTTCTGGCGAGGGGATCCATGTAGCTGGAACTGGGGACAGCCCTGCTGATCTCTCTGTTGGTTCACTGCTTCATGCTGGTTATGTTGCCTTCAAGTCTTGGCCACTAGGTCGAGGTCTAGCTCCTCTCTCCCCTTTCTGTGGAGACAAACTATACCCTCCCCATGGGTGGGTTAGTGTCCAGTAACAGGTATTTCAAATTCTGCAAAATTCATTGTCATCTTAAATTCAATGGAAGAGAAAATTTCCTATATTACAAATACAGAGATTCAATATGGAGATATTTAAAATAAAAGGACTACTAGTTATCCAGTTCAAATCTTGGACCAGAGAGAAAACCAGGCATTTAATATTTATGTGTCTATTTAATCTTTACATTAACCTTGAAATGTAGGTATTGTTATACCTATTTAAAAGTGGGGAAATTGAGACCAGAGAGCTTGGGTAAATTACTCAACTTCACACAAGTATTAATTACTTGAGTGCAAGTCTATTTCCATGCAAAAGTCCTGTAGAACCAAAAAGAATTAGTTTCCTTGATTCAGAGATGTCCATTTTGAGATTAAACTGATCTTAGTAATCAGGAAAAAAGTAGCCCAAACATTAAATGAATACTTTAAATATGTTATTAAATGATAATGCACATTTAGTTTTACAATTAAACAGTATTTCTCTGACAGAATCATACACACACACACACACACACACACACTCACACAAATCAACACTCAAGCTTCTTCATAATAAAAATGTGTTAAAGATATGTTTGGACCAATTTTGGACATAAGCAGTTAAACAGCATTGCTGTGGTGAACGGATTTTCAGAGCTTTCACTCATCATCTTGGCCTCCTCGGCGTTATTATGTCACAGCAAAGCATCGGATTTGTGCTTGGTTGGAAGTGAACACAAAAAGAGTTAATTTGGGGAGTTTCACAAAAAGAGGCACGTAATCACACGCAGGCAGAGTGCAGTACAGCCCATATTGCTGGAAGTGAGCTTTTCATCTGGTCGCTCAAAGAATGACAATATACTCAAGTGGGCAAGTGGCAAGCAATTACAAGGTGGGGAAGTAATCTATGTATTTTTAACCTTAAAACTTCTGTTTCCTATCCTTTTGGACCATGTTTGAACAAGGCATTCTTAGGCAACATAAACCTTAACCCTGTGCTGATTATGAAACAGGAGGTTCAGCTTTCAGCAGAAGCTGAATTGTCTTGCAGGACAGCAGGAGCAGAGACACTGGCCAAGTTGTAGTTTAATTCTAAATGGAGACGGCCAGCTTGTCAGAGCACCCTACCCAGGCTTTGGCAAGCTCTCCTCTGCTATTCTCCCCACGTAATCATCCTTGCCTTGCCTTCCCTTCCCTCTGCCAGGGCCTTCTGAAAAGCTTCATTTCTTTCTGCTACAAATTCAGGGTGAGATTGGAGAGGAGAGCTAAAATGGAACAAAATAAAAACAAATTTTGGGCTTTGGGATTTAGTACCATGATCTGAGCCTCCGGGTGTAGTCTGGCGCCAGCCTGGGGGTCCTTCTTTACAAGTAGTACATTTGTTTCCTGGTTCAGGGTATGGTCAGAGAGAAACCTGTTCTGCACTAGGGCTGAGGCACACAGACCTTCTGTTGTCTGATGTGCCTAGGGCATGTTGGCAAGGACCACCTGTGGAAGGGGCAGGATGAACAAAGAGATTTGGGACAGGGTCTTGCTTTGTTTCAGGTCTTGGATCTCCCTGGGCAGATCGTAGTGTGAAATGTCTAGTCCTGATGGTCCCACCACTCCTGGCATGCTTGTCACAGATATGTCTGTCCTAAATTCAAGTGTCTTCAGCAAGTGAAATATTAACTCCTAACACATTACAAAAAAAAAAAGAAGGAAGGAAGGAAAGAAAGCATTCTATCCCTCTCCTTAGGCTATGTTGAGATGAAGCCCTCACCTTGCCCCCTCCCCCCACAAAGGAGCCTCTTCTTTCTGGACGCCTGTCGGGAGACTCAGGGATAGGATGCTCCTGAGATATAAGCAGCCTTTTCCCACTCCTGAGGTTTTCATGTCCTCCCAAACCCAGCCAAGGATAAGCATCGAGGTTTCTGTGGTGTTGCCTACAGCACAGGGCTGAAGGATCCATAGGAAAGAAAAGGGGAGTGAAGCAGGAGAGGGTTCCCAGGAGTCTGGCACAACATGGGTAGGCAGGAGACTGGGTAGGGAAAGGCCTTAGATCCCATTGCCCTAGCAGAGACCACTCACTGACCTAACATCCATGGCTTCTGAGAGCATCTTTCAGAGATGAAATGGGCTTTCCATATATTAACTATGGGACATGCAGAGTAGGAAGAGTGAGGTGCTCAAGACAGAGGGTAAGTCTGGCATCAAGTCTCCTACTCCCAACTCTTGTACCCAACGAAGGAACCAACTGAGAAGGCCACGGGGGTTCCATCAATTGGGCGAACAGAACAGAAACTTCTTCTGGGTTGCCCATTTCCCTTGGGTGGTGAACAGGCAGTCATGACTATCCGGCACACATCCCAAAGCCTGTCTCGGTCAGTTCGTTGTCACATTCCCTAGCTTCATTTCACTGCCAATCCGAGCTCTCTCCAAGCAATTAAAGGTTGGATGAGTTATATATGTCCTATGTCCACATACACCTCTTGCCACAGGGCTCAACAGCTGATAGGGCTCCCCTCAGTCCCCAATTTCTGCTCAACTCTTGCCCCCAAACAGGGTCAACCAGAGGATGGGCATTGATTGCTCACAAAAGGAGGCATAAGATGGGACGGTCCCGCCACATGTGGAGGAGAAATGGCATTTGTCTCCCACTTCTGTGAGGGACAAAGCTCCTTGAGGTCTCAGCGATCTAAGGAAACGTTAGCAGGTATATTTCATTTCCTTCTTGCAGGTGGAAGTGACCTGCAAGCTGAGGACAAGCGTTCCAGATCCAGGCCAACTCTGTTCGCCAATCGTCTGAAGAAAACGTGGCCGTGGGGTTCCAAGGGAAGGAGGAAAGGAGTCATGACAGGATTGGGCCTGTGTGAAACAACAAGGAGCAGATTGAGGACATGGCAGACACCGCAGTGTACAGAAACAGAATGTCCACATCAAATGATGTCACAGCAGGGAGACAGCAGGCACACCTCTGATAGAAGTTAGTTTCAATTTTCTCACCTCCAGTCAGGAGTCATGGTACGTGCAACTCAGTCCAGAGAAAGATTTTAAAGCAATTGAAGCCCAGGCTAACCATTGAGAAAAACAGGCATTTTAATATTTCAGAATTCCATTCCCCAATAAGGCAAAGAAGAAGGGAGCAGGGAAGGAGGGGGAAAAATGAGGAGCTGATATTAAGGGCTCAAGTAGAAAGCAAATGTTTGGAGAATGATGATGGCAACAAATGTACAAATGTGCTTGACACGATGGATGGATGTGTGGATTGTGATAAGAATTGTATGAGCCCCAATAAAATGATTAAAAAATAGTATTTTCAAGAGCAGCAACAACAAATAACAAAAGATAGAAGAAAGACAATTTTCATCAGGTTAGGGGGAGGTTTCTGATTTTCATTTAAATTTCTGGTCTTTTATGATCAATTGCATCTTTTTTTTTTTTTTTACCATTTTCCCCAAGGTGGGAAGCGTCAGAGAAAAAGAAAATAAATCATCTTTAATAGTCTTTGCTAATATGAGCAACATCTCTTGCCTGGGAAATAAGAGTACGAGACAGATGGCGATGGGGAAGGATGCCTTTCTGTAAGCTGAGCTTTTATATCTTTTGATTCCCTGATTGTACAAAGTACATGAAGGTGTGGTTGGGTAACAGGAAAAGGACCTGGTGATGGTAAGCCCCAGAGGCCAAGGGCTCAGTGCTCCTGGGTCCCAGAGTGCTTTCAGAGCTTCATCAAACAGTGCTGGACAGCGGGGGCTGCAGAGTCTTCTCGTGGACTGCATATTAGCTTGACCAGGAACAGGAAGGGGCATGGTGGTGGGGACCAGGGATCCATCCTACCAGTCTAGTGGTCTGTCCCTGCTTGGGGACACTAGGAGGTGAAGAGTCGTGGGGGATTCGGTACTAGCTTTAGTGCTGGGTGTATAAATTAGAAGATTCGTTGTGTTGACTGGATGCTCTTATATGCCTATAGATATTATCCTATCACAGATAGTATTATACTTCAAGATAGATGTTGAAATGTCCTTTATGGTGATGAGTGCAACGCCGTTCATTCCTCTTGAATTTGTCCTTTCTGGTATAGCTAACCATGTAATTGTCTAATTCAAAAGATAATTTTCTAATCCAAAATGACCAGTACCAGTCTATTTCAGTGGCTAGGATATTGGTCTTTATGCGTTCTATTGGTCTTTATGTGTTCTATTTTTGACAATTTGTCATTTTCCTAGAGTCATACTGCATACTCCATGTTCCAGTTATTAATAGATGCTTGCAGCTGGGTCTTATCATTTTATCTCATGCCCCATCCACAAATGAATGTCCCTAAAGCTTTAGTCCAGCCAGGTCATTAGGCTTGAATTCACTCTGAGAAGGCAGCTCATCCTCAGGAATACTTTTGAGTGCCTTCTACCCTGTGGGGCTCACCTCTGCAACTATATCTGACAGTGGTAATGAGTTTTTCAGTATCTACCAATGTTCTGCTGCTACTCACAGGTTTTTAAGGGAAATTCTTCAGACACTGACAGCCTATTCTTTCATTAGAGCTGTCTTAATTTAGAAACTCTGTTGAAACCTGTTCTTGTGTGAACCTGCTGGTATTCGAAATGCCAGGGAAATAGATTCCAAACACAGGTAAGCCACCAGAGTATGACAAAGTGACACACAATTGGTGGCATGTAAATTAGATTTCTCAGTACGAGTTATAGGACGTATTCAAGCTCATCAGGGTTTTTATCTATTATTTCTTATTTAGTTGGGTTTATAGTTTATTTATAGGATTAAACACATTGAATTGGATTCAGATAGATTTCTATCATGTGAATGAGAACAATTTTTGTCCTCTTGATTTCAGGCAGAAGAGGTCATGTGTTCTGTCAGATGACACCAATCTTTGAGAGGCTAAGTAACAACGCTTTTGCTCTCACTCAGGCTCCCTGTCCATTTCGTCAGTGCGGTGGTTTTAGTAAGCACATCGGATGCGAGACATCAAACCAAGATCAGCAGTGACAGAAGGAAGTGGCAGGTTGATGAGGAAAGGAAGGAGAGTTGAGAAATATTTGGAAAATTAGAAAGACTAGGTTTTTGAGGCTTTAGAGCTAAAGAGGTTATATTGACTTTTTTCAACTTCAACAAGTATTATTATAATTACAAGAAATAATTACACCTTATTGAGTCTCAAATTCCTCATTAAAAAAGAGAGCACGATACCAATATTTTACTATCAAATGTCTAAGGATTAAATAAGATAACATATGTAACAATTCCCGACACACTACCGGCTACATATCAAATAATAGTTTTATTTTATTTTGTGATAAGAGTATAACAAAAATTCTCAAGAAGGGTTGTTATATTTTTGGGACTTAATATTGTGCCTTTCTATACTATCTGGAGAGGAACTCGGATGGCATAATGGTTACACATGGGTCTGCTAACCAGGTCAGCGGCTTAAACTACCAGCCCCTCAGCAGGAGAAAGGAAGAGCTATGGGAACCAAAGGAGCAGTTCTACTCTCTCCTGGAGGTTGTGAGGAGTCGGCATTGACTCGGGAGCAATGAACTTGGTGGTGTTGTTATCATGTCTAATTACACTGGCCAACATGCATTTTGGTCTCTCAAATCTTAGACTTGCTCTGGGTATATTTGACCAGCCGATTCCAAAATGATGACAGTTTCTCCCTTTCAACTCTACCTTTTGAGATACAGAAAATATGCCACATACCACTCTTGACCCTTCTCACCCATTAAAAAAAATCAAGATATCTTAATGTAGTATTGCTAGCTTGAGATAGAAGAAGTGCATGCTGGTTTATTGAAAATACTTTGTGTTGCACTAACTAGGTCGACTTATACTTCACACGGTGTCCTTTGTTCCAAAGATATATTTGAACAGTGTGAAGTACCTGAACTTGGAATTTTCTCCAAGTGTCACTTCACCTCTATTAGGAACTAAATAGCAGGCAGTTCTAATATATTATCTTAAAAAGGGACCAAAAACACACATTTTAATTATTTTGTTTATTTCTTATTTGAGTGGTCATGATAATTAATGTGGGCTAATTGATTAAACTTTTGTTACCATTATGTCAAAAAATCCCTCCAATTAAATAAAAATGACTGATTTAATGATAATACGCATTTAGCATCATACAATTTTTTAAGTATAATGAGGTGACAGAAAAGCTTGAAAGTGGTAGACATTTACAGCAAATAAAAGTAATTTCAATGTGCAAAGTACAGATTGCATTTGTGTTGCATCATTTAATAAAGCAAGGTAATAAAGAGCTTTCCTCTCTTTTGGTATTCATCTTTACAGAATAAAAGGGAAAGTGTTTTACTTAAGTGATTTATTTTTTCTATACAATGCCCTTCTATTATTATAGTGCTACAAGGGGTGTTTTTTTTCAATTTTATAGTAAATGAAAATTGTGCTATAAAATATAAATTTGTACTATTGGTGCCATACTAGACTTGGGGTAGCCACCAGTGAGGCACAGAGCTAATGCTTGATAGATCTCATTTTTTATTCTGTGGCATATATTATAGAGGGATGGTTTCACTTAGTAATTTAACAAGTGGTCAAGAGAAACAATTTTGACTTACTGATAATTTATAAAAATGAAAACTTCCACTCCCCACCCCCACCCATTTATCCTTTGATAAATGTCCCTGGGTGACACAACTGATTTTCACTCCTGGTGGGGCTGTCAGCTAAGTCTTGGTTTGTTAACCAAGGAGCTCAACAAATATATACTTGCACTAAGTTGGGTAGGAGGACTACTTCTTATCATTGGAAAATATACATGGAGGTTAAGAGTGGTTGTTAAGAACCTTCTTTTGTATCTCTCTTATCGTATGTATGGAAATAAAGTTTTCTAGTTTGGTCTCTGGAAGATTAAATACAAAAGTTGCCCATGCATCTGAGTTGTTGAGTGGAGGAGTCAATGGAAAAACTCACATGCACTGCCTCTAGCAATGATATAACCAAGAATATGCATAAGCACCTTCCCTGAAGCCAAAGATTTGTGATTGCTGGCCAACTTTGACTCCTCTGATCTTATATCTAAGATAAACAATGTTCACCATGTGGGAGTTACATAATCTGTTGTCAATTTGAGACTTAAGAGTGAAGGGTAGAGTTTAGCCTGTCAAACAGGTCGCAACTTCATGTCCTCATTTGGTGGCTCTAAGGAAATAAATAGCTTGCTGTTGGCGGGACACATGCTCACTCCCTGTGAGACATTCCATCTGACAAGACACATGGAGCTAAGCTAGAGCCCTAGTGTTGGAAGAGCCACATGAAGACCCACACCAGTGCTAAGATGCTTTCACCACCACTGGATCCATAAGACTTTCCACCCATTGGCCTGTGATATTCCTGCATTCAGTGTCATTGCACGTGTAGCATGAGTCTAAAGAGGAAATTATAGACTGGTATTGGACATATGGGCTAATATAGGACTTATGGACTTGATCTGGACTGGGCTGGAATGTTTTCTCAATATTCAATTGCTCTTGTGTATAAAGCTCTTTCTTATAGACATATGAGTGTCTATGATTTTGTTTTTCTAGTCAACCCGGACTAACATATCCACCTACTAGAGAATGATATTATTGATATTGCACACAAGTAAAACTTTGCAGCAGATCATCCAAAAAAGGAAGCAGCTGTGCAATGACAGAATTCCAGGCAGAATTCTGTCTGGAAGAGGATGTGGAACGAAGGGTATCATTGCTCATATCAGATAGATCTTGGCTCAAAGCAGAAAATACCAGAAATATGTTTCCTTGTGTTTCATTGATTATACAAAGGCACTCAACTGTGGACCATAATAAACTGTGGGTAACCTTGAGAAAAAAGGGAATTCCAGAACACTTCATTGTGCTCATGTTCAACTTGTACACGGATCAAGAGGCAGTTGTGCAAGTAGAGCAAGGGAATGCTGAATGGTTTAACATCAGGATAGGTGAGGAATCAGGGTGGTAACCTATCAGCATACTTGTTCCAACTCTATGCTCTGAAATTCAACAGAGGAGCTGAATTATATGAAGAAGAATATGGCATCAGTATTGGAGGAAGTGTTATTAAAAAGGTGTCACTCACAGATGATATATCCTTATTTGATGAAAGTGAGGAGGAATCAAAACACTTGCTGATGACGATCAAGGATTGTAGTCTTCAGTATGGATTACAACTCACAACTGGACCCAAAGGTAACATCATAATAAATGAAAACAAGTTTGAAGTTGTTAAGGATTTCATCTTGTTTAGATCCACAATAAATGCTCATGAAGCAGCAGTCAAAAAATCAAAAGAAAATTTGCAGGTGAGTGGATAGAGTCAATAGAGTAGGATAGAGACAGCAACTGATTCAATGGTTTATCAGGAAGGTTGGGGTAAGGGGGAGAAAAAGGGTGGAGGGAAATTGGGGAGTGGTCAGTTGATGTGGGAGGGAGTATTAAAGCTGATTGTGATGGTGTATATTTAACTATGGAAGTGTATTATATGTGAATAATATATCAAGAAAACTACTAAAAAAAAGAAGAAAGAAGGAAACCAAACTTCACCTATGGCTAGCATGGGGCATTGAGCTCATTTTAATGGTGGTGAAACAGTTTGGAGAGGGATAACAATAATGGTTGTACAACATGAAGTATTATCAGTGGCACTGAATTATACCTATAGAAGTTGTTGAATTAGTGAGTGTTTTGTTGTGTATATTTTTGCCAAAAGTGAAAAACTATTACATGAATAACAATGAGTACGGATAAAAAGAACATGGTTTAAATTTGATTGTGGTAAAGATTGTACAACTCTTCTTTTTTATTTTAAGCTCAATGTCCAAAAACTTTAATTGCTTCAGTACTCTATTCAGACTCGATTGTTTGCTTGATTTGTAAAGGCATCCACCACGGGGTGGGGGGGGGAACATTTAAAGGAAAGTTAGTCTCTCTTTTTTAGTTTTTACTTTATTTTATTAGGGGCTCTTATAGCACTTATCACAATCCATACATACATCAATTTTTAAAAAACATATCTGTACATATGTTGTCATCATCTTTTTCAAAACATTTTCTTTTCTACTTTAGCCCCTGGCATCAGCCCTTCATTTTCCCCCCTTCCTCCCCAAGCCCTTTGATAATTTGTAAATTCTTCTCTTTTTTTTTCATGTCTTACACCAACTGCAGTCTCATTTTACTCACTTTTCTGTTGTCTGTTTCCCTGGGATGGGGGACATATTTGATCATTGTGATGTTCCCCCTCTCTTCCTGCCCCCCTTACCCTGCTAGTATCGCCGCTCTGCTTATTGGGCCTGATGGGTTATCTATTCTGGATTTCCCATGTTGAGAGCTCTTATTTTTTACCAGTATACATGTTCTGGTCTAGCCAGCTTTGTACGATAGAATTGGGGTCATGGTAGTGGGGAGGGGAGGAAGCATTAAAGAACTAGAGAAAGATTGTGTGTTCCATTGGTGCTGTACTGCACCCTGACTGGCTCTTCTCCTCCTTGTGGCCATTCTGACAGGGGGTGTCCAATTGACTACTAATGGACTTTGGGTCTCCACTCTGCCCTCCCTCCCATTCCCATTGATATACTTTTTGTTGTTTGTTTTGTTTTAGGTCTTTGATGCCTGATATCTGATCCCATCGACACCTCATGATCACACAGGCTGGTGTCCTTCTTCCATGTGGGCTTTGTTGCTCCTCAGCTAGATGGCCACTTGTTTATCATCAAGCCTTTAAGACCCCAGACACTATATCTTTTGATAGCTGGGCACCATCAATTTTCTTCACCACATTTGCTTATGCACCCATTTTGTCTTCAGCAATTGTGTCAGGGAAGGTGTTGTGTTAGTATAACAAATTTCTCTTGCAATTGAGGGAGTACTTGAGTGGAGGTCCAAAGTCCATCTGCTACCATAATATTTTATAAATAAATATATGTACATAGCTCCACTCCCTTGTCATTGTGTATAAGTGTATTTATATATACATGCCTATATTTAGATCTCTATAAATGTCCTATGCTTCCTAGTCCTTTCCTCTCTTTCCTTTTACTTTCCTTCTGTCCCACTACAATGTTCAGCCATCATTCAGGTTTTGGTAATTCCTCTCAGCTACATTGCCCTTGATCGAGCCCCCAAGCATCCTATGCTCTCCTCACCATCAATTTTAGATCACTTATTCTTCCCTTGTCCCTGGATTTGTTGCACAGCTCCATCTCTCCCTCTCCCATGTCCCCCCAGAGCCATTGATCCCATTGTTCTTTCTTCCAGATTGTTCATCCCACTAACTTGTCCAAATAGACTTACATAGACAATAATACGTGCAAAAACAAAGCAGAGCAAAAAAAAAAAGAAAAAGAAAGAAGACAAAAACAAATCAACAACAGCTAATGAAAAGAAAGAAATAAAGAAAGAAAACTAACAGCAAAACCTGAAAATCCCTCAAACAGTTCCAGGTCTGTCCATTGACCTTTATGAGTGTTAGCTGGGGTTCCATGCCCTGGCCCCCAAGTCCACCTTTGGCATTCCTCAGGGACTTTGTTGCTTTGCTCCCCTTGCTGCTCTGCTGTACATCTCGTCTTGATATGATTCAACTATTGAATTGTATGATATGTGGGTGACGTGCTAATTAAATTGTTTTAAAAATAAAGAAAATCTGCATTAGGTAAATCGGCTGCACCAGCCCTCGTTAGAGTAAATACCTGTGCATGTTTTAGAGTATTACTTTAAGGACTGAGGTGCCCGACCCAACTCATGGTATTCTCCATTGCATCATATGAGTGTAAAAGTTGGACACTGAATAAGGAAGACTGTAGAAGAATTGATACATTTCAATGTGGTGTAGAAGAATAATATTGAAAGTACTATGAACTGGTACTAGCTATTGGTTTCTTTTCCTTCCTTCTTTCCTTCCTTCCTTCCTTCCTTCCTTCCTTCCTTTTCCACCCCCCCTCCCCGCCCCCTATGTCTATATAAGATAGGCAGGACAAATAATCCCAAGGAGAAAACAATGGAACTGGTGGTTCTGGGGGGACATGGGAGTGGAAGGGGCAAGGAGGTGACATGGGGAGCCAACAAACTCAGGGATAAGGGAACAGCAAGAGATCTAAAACTGATGGTGAGGAGGGCACATAATGCCTGGTGGGGTTTAATCAAGTGCAATATATTAGAGAAGAATGACTGAGAGCTGAATGGAGAGTGAGCACGATAGTGGGACAGGAGGAAGGTGAAAGGAAACAGAGGGAATAAATAGGAGGCAAAAGCTCTTTATGGAGGTATAGCTATAAGCATGTATATATGTAAATATACTAATTCATAATGAAAGGGATAGAAACCAATGTACATATATTTATATGTTAAGTATTAAGATAACAGATGAACTTTGAAGCTCTACTCAAGGCCTCCCTTAGCACAGGAACACTTTGTTTTAATAACCTGGCACTGTTTGATACTCACTTTCTTGACACAATCGCTGAAGACAAAATGGATGCATAAGCAAATGTGGTGAAGAGAGTGAATGGTGCCTGGCTATCAAAAGATATAGTGTCTAGGGTCTTAAAGGCGTGAAGATAAACAAGCAGCCATCCAGCAGGGAAGCAAATAAGCCCATATGGAAGAAGCACCCCAACTTGTGTGATCATGACGTGTCAATGGGATCAGGTATCAGATATCAAAAGATCCAAAACAAACAACTATATTGATGCATATGAGGGGGTTTGTAGTGAAGACCCAAAGCCTATCTGTAGACAAGTGGATATCACTCCCACAGAAGGGTTATAAGGAAAGAATGATTCAGCCAAGGTGCAGCATAGCACTGACAAAACATATATCATTCCTTTAGTTCATGAATGCTTCATCCCCCCCCTCCCCCACATACTACCAAGACTCAGTTCTACCTTATAAATCTGGTTAGACCAGAGAACACATATTGGTACAGAAAAGAACTCTTGACACATGGAAGTCAGGACAGATAAACTCTTCAGGAATAGTAGTGGGAATATCGATATCATGAGGAACACATATTGGTACAGATAAGAACTCTCAACACATGGAAGTCAGGACAGATAAACCCTTCAGGAATAGTAGTGGGTGTATCAATATCATGAGGGGAGGGGGAAGGCCGGGGAGGGGGAAGGGAGAGAAAGGGAGACCCCATCACCATGTTAGATATATAGCCTTCCCTTTAAGGGATGACTAACAGAAATGTGGAGGAAGGGAGACAATGGACAGTGTAAGATATGAAATAATGATATATAACTGATCAATAATTCATGAGGGTGGAAGGGTGGGTAAGGGAGGGGTAAAAATAGGAGCTTATACCAATGGCGCAAGTACAAAATGTTTTGAAATGATGATGGCAACATATGTACAAATATGCTTGGTACAATTGATGTATGGACTGCTATAAGAGTTGTAAGAAACCCCAATAAAATGATTTTAAAAATTGATCAATTTTAGAATTCTGGCCAGAGTGTTCCTTAGAGGCAAGGATGGCAAGAAGTGGCCTGTGATACTTTGGAAGTGTTCTCAGGAGAGACCAGTCTCTGGAAAGGACATCATGCTTGGTAAAGTGGAAGGCAGCAGAAAAAGAGGAAGGCCCTCAATGAGATGGGTTGACACAGTGACCGCATCAATGGGTCAGACATAGCAACCGTTGTGAGGAGGGTGCAGGACCCTGGAATGTTACGGTTTTTTTTGTCTATAGGATCGATTCAGGTCAGAGTTGACTTGATAGCACCTAACATCAACAGCAATATTTTGAGGCCAATGATTGCCACCAAACTATGAGTGAACCTTTTGTTATGAATTGCCTTGACCATAAGTCTCAGTGGTGGACTATCCTGGATTTATTCCAAGCATGAGAATACTCATTGGGCATATATCTAATCATAGGATCAAAGGAGATAATAAAGAACCAAATATTTTCTAAACTGCAAAGTACTTCATCAATAAAAATTATTATTATATCAGTGAGGAGTACTTTCACAACATCAAATAAGTAATATATTTTTTGAAAATTTTTCTATTGTTTGCTGTCCTTTTGTAAGAAGAGGCAGTTTATTAGAAGGAAAAAGGACAAGAATCAATCCAATCACCTAACATGTATATGAGAGCCGAGCAGTGATTACAGTGTATTTAAATTCTGATGTTGGCCAATTCTATTAAAAAGAACAAACACATTATAAATATAGGCAGAAAGCTCCTAACAAATGAGGATGGCGAGACTTTGTACTTTGGGATCATTACCCGCCAAAGGAACTCATGTTTGGTAAATTAGGGGTCAGTGAAAGAAAAAGAAGACCATTAAAAAGATGGATTGACCCAGTGACTGCAACACTGGATTCAAATACATAAATGCTCGTGAGGCTGACGCAGGCGGGGCCGCATTTTGTTGTGTCGTCTGTAGGGCTGCTATGAGCAAGAACTGACTTGAGGACGCCCGACAACAGCAGCAGCTGCAGTTTAAGTACCGCGGTCCAAATCTATTATCGCAGGGCACTACTGAGCATCCACAAAGTCATGCCTCAAGAAGTGAGTTCAAGGAAGTAGGGGACTAATGCTAGTAAACTGGACAGTAGTCACTGTCCATGCAGCTTGTTTTTGCATTTGAACTTTAAATTTATGAGTCATAATTGTAAATGTTGAGTAGTGTGGCTCTGCAGAAAACCAGGAGAGTGCATGTAATGCTTCCTCTTAAAATCAAAACCAAACCTAACTCCGTGAAGTCAATCGAGACCCATAAGAACCCTATAGTACAGAATAGATTTCCCCATAGGGTTCCAAAGCTGCAAGTCTTTATGGAAGTGGACTGCTGCATTTCTCCTACGGAGCAGCTGCTGGGTTTAAACCATCAAGCTATCGGATAGTGGTTGAACGCTTTAACCATTGCACTACCAATGCTTCTTGATCTTCTTAATGCTCCCATAGTTAGAAATGTGTTGACTATAAATATTTTCTGGACTAATCAAAGTGAAATATCGTGCAGGAATAAAATTCATCAAAATATAAAGAACTAAATATAGAATCGCACTATCTATATTTAAACACTGCAGGATTTCAGTTGCCAACATATTGAATTGAAGGGAGACTAGGGGGAGGTGAAAAATGTTTCTTTCTAAATTTAGAATAAAATATTGTGAGTTGCAAGGCTGGAAGGCTATATACTGCACTGACTGTGCAATCAAAAGTCAGATGGTCCTTGGTCATAAATGTCGTGGAAAAGGCTGTCTTTGGGATGAATAGCCTAGAGTTGCTATTACTCAGCCCTGGAAAAGAGTAAATAGCCTTGAATTATCAAAGATCCCCTCATAGGGACTGAATTAGCAAGGCAGAACACACTGTTTTCAAAATATTTCAAACCTCTGCATTCAGTTTCAGGAATCTGCCTAGAGAACAAAGGGTTCGGTGAGAATCTGTTTAGTCATCCAGTGGCAGTGTTCTGAAAGTATCATTTCATTTTCACTTAATTTTCCAAGTGCAAGCTACCAGTGAGGTGTTGGAAAGTAGTCACCTTCTATGTACCCAACAGAAACCCAGACCCAATACCGTGTGCTGGTGGCTGAATTTATCTCAAAACCTCAATTTAGTATAATGCTCAAGAGGATGGGCTTCATAGACCCTGACAGCTCATCTATTCCAACCCACCTGCCCTAGGCACAAAAATGACAGGATAATGCTGAAGACAGGCAGAGCCCACCTCACACGAAGCTCATCATATTCAGGAAGAGGAAGGCAGAAAGCAACCGAACAGGCAAACCAAATGAGGTCACTTGTTAAGGAAACAAAAATCAAGTGAGAGCTAAAGAGAGCCGTCGCTGTGTGTTTTAGACGGTGTCAGGAATGCCTCTTAACCGGCAACATTTGGAGTGATGATGAAAATGAACTAGTAATATGACTGCCTGGAGAAAGAGTCATATTCAAAAGTGCATTGTTGTTAGGTGCCATTGAGTTGGTCCTGACTCACAGCAACCCTCTGAACGACAGAAAATGCACTGCCCGTTCCTACACTGTCCTCACTCTTTTCCTGTGCTGGAGTCCGCTGTGTCATTGACGGCCTTCATCTTCCTCATTGTCCTCTACTTTACGAACATGTCCTACTCCAGGGACTGGGCTTTCCTAACAACATGCCCAAAGTACATGAGAAAAGGTCTTGCCGTCCTTTCCTCTAAGAAGCATTTTGGCTGTAATTCTTCCGAGACAGATTTGTTTGTATTTTTGGCAATCAGTAGCACTTTCAATATTCTTTGTCAGCACCATAATCCAAATGCATCAATTCTTCTTCAGGCTTCCTTATTCAGTACCCAACATTCCCTTGCACTTGAGGCAAGTGGAAATACCATGGCTTGAGTCAAGTGTACCTCAGTCCTCAAAGTAACCTCCTTGCTTTTCAGAAAGGATAAAAACCCTGAAACAGGACCGACCCTTCTTATCTAAGAGTAGAAGAATGTTCTGGGTAACCTTAATTTCGTGAGCACGCTAAGAGATGTTGTTTGAATGGCTCAGAAAGTCAGGGAGGTTGCAGAGGGTTTGTATGTCAGCCTGTGGGTAAAACAAAATCATTGGAGTAGTTTAAGTGAAGGGCTGATGTCTGTTCATATGTAAAAAAGAGAACGTTTGGATTTAGTGCGGAAAATAAGCAGGGCAGGGAGTGGAGGCAGGGAGAAACAGCAGCCTAGGCTAAGCGAGAAATTTGTCCTGGGCTAATGTGCTAGTGATGGAGGGGATGAACAGGGACTAGATTTAGGATAAATGGTTTTGAAACAGAAATTGCTGCTAAATCCAATCTAGTTGGTGTGTGTGTGTGTGTGTGTGTGTGTGTATACGCTAAAACATGGAAGAAGGAATCAAAGATGATTCAGTGATGATGCCATGACATGAAACCAGGTTGATGGAGACAGAAAGAGAAGTCAAGAGTTTGTTTTGGAAATGTTAATTTGAAATATGTGTTAGATGTTTATGGGAAGAGATAGAGGAAATATTTGTCGTGACCTTTTTGGAGAGGTTAAGTTAGTGTTGACAATATAAATTTGGAAATGTCTAGCACATAGGTGGTGCTTAGAGGCATAGACCTAGGTAGAACTGGAAACCCTGGGTGATATAAAGAGCTCACATGTTCAGATGCTAACTGAATGATTCGATGTTTGCCTCAACTCAGAGGAACACTGGAAGAAACACGTGCTGACATATTTCTACAAAAGCAGCCTTTTAAATGCTGTGACACGTGTGGGACCACTATGAGTTGTGACTGCCTTGGTGGCAACACAACTGGTTAGATGCAATTATCTAAAGAAGGGGAGTAGAGGTGTGACTACTGGCAACTCTTTTCTAAGAGAAACTTCCATCTCTTTACAGAAACATTGTTTGAAATAAAGTGGAGAAATAGATGAACTTATCTACAGCATCAAGGCAAAGGAGAGTGCTTTTAGAAATATTTTAATGAGATGTATTTCAGCATGTAGTATGTTTGTGGTAGTGGTAAAGAAAACATCCTATCTCCAGCTTCAAGTTTTCAGATAAGAGACCTCAACAACAGGAGCATTTCTGGCCATTTTCTCCATTACATACTCTTTTTTCCTCATAGTGGAGGAGTGAATTGCTTGATCCATGTTCGAAAGTACTTGGTGTCATTTCTCAAATTGATGGAGCAGTGCGGGACCATTTCTTTTTTCTTCTTTCTCTGGGCTAAGCCAGGATGAGGCAGAAATACTGGGCAGTTTTGTTTTGTTTTTTCACTCTAGATCTAATCTTACCTTTGGGGAACATCCCTAAGGCCAAAGGTACAGTAAGAAGTAAAAGCATGTCAATAAGCCTTTTGGCCAGCAATGGAAAGATCTGTTTGTTATGAATTTTAGTAATAATGATGAAATATTAATTTTAAATGGTCTATCTTGATTCCCTGCTCATTAGAGGAATAAAAATACTTTGCACATTGACCCATCGAAAGCATGATTTGGATGTTGACAAGACTATTCTAATAGATGGTAAAAAATATGTTGGGGATATGGGACGAAAAATGGTAATTGGAGGAGTCAAAAAACTTTAAGAATGACTTGTCCACTTCAGCAGAAGAAAAAGTGTTAGCACTAGGACTGGGACGTTGGGTGGAAAACGGTGCATACTTAATGACACTACTGCTAAGGCGGTGACTCATGGGGCTCTCCTAGTCAACGTCTCTACCTCCCGACAAATGACCTTTCCCTGCATGGGTCTGGAAAGAAGGTGGGGAAAGACATTGATAGCAATCAATTTTGATTAGGATTCCCTAGGGTACTGTCCTGCTTGAACAGAGCCTTCTGAGAAGCAGAAGTAGGACCCTCACTACCAGCAAGAGCCAGGAGTGGAGTATGGCCCCTGGATTAGTGGTCCCTGTACAGTGAATCTCCTTGGTCCAGATGACAGTTAGACCATCAGAGGAGCAAAAGAACCAGGGGTCAGAGCTGGAACAGAGTGATGGACAACCCACAAAGCAAGCTGAGCGCTTTTGTGCAGGAGACTGGCTTGCAGAGTGGGGTGCCTTTGGCCATATACTTGGGGAGTTGGCATTACTGACCCATTGAAATGGAGCTGAATGCCTTTAGGCTGAGGTTGACTGGAGTGGAGTGCCTCTGGTCCACACAGTTTGAGCGGAATGACCTCTGGTTGAGGCTAGCATTTATTAGCATACATGACACTGAAACATGTTCTGGTAAATAGCAACCCTGAGCATTTATCCCAGGAATTACAGCCTATTAACATCATTCATAAACCATTTAATCATGAATTTTGTACTTGAGCATCTGTGTAGCCATTGCAATGATTATTAGGATCCAAAGAAGTAAAATGGAGAGCATCAAGATATTCCAATTAGTGAATGAGGAGGAGAGTGCAGAGTGGAGATCCAAAGCCCATTTGTAGGCCACTGGAAATCCCCTTACAGAAGGGTCTCAGGGAGATGAGTCAGTCAGGGTGCAATGTAGCACGCATGAAGAATACAGCTTTCCTCTGGTTCCTAAATGCTCTCCCCCCAATCCCCTCACTATCATGATACGAATTCTACCTTGTGATTCTGGATAGAGCAGAGGATGTACACTGGTGCAGATAGGAGCTGGAGGCACAGGGAATCCAGGGTGGATGATGCCTTTAGGACCAGGGGTGTGAGGGGCGATACTGGGAGGGTAGGGGGTGAGTGGGTTGGAAAGAGGGAACCGATTACAAGGATGTACATGTGACCTCCTCCCTGGGGGGTGGACAACAGAAAAGTGGGTGAAGGGAGATGTTGGACAGGGAAAGATATGGCAAAATAATAATCTATAAATTATCAAGGGTTCATGAGAGAGGAGAGAGCGGGGAGGGAGGGAAAAAAAATGAGGAGCTGATGCCAGGGACTGAAGTGGAGAGCAAATGTTTTGAGAATGATGAGGGCAATAATGTACAAATGTGCTTTATGCAATGGATGTATGTATGGATTGTGATGAGTTGTATGAGCCCCTAATAAAATGATTAAAAAGAGACATTCCAATTATATGTCAATCAAATTATTATTTAAAAAACACAAAAAGGTGGGTAGCCAAAAACAAAGTTTAGAAAGCAAGGAAGAAAAATAAATGGACATAGAGAACCCAGGCAAGAAGTGGGAAGAGGCCTGTAATGTCACACACACTCACACGTGCACACGCACCCATACACACACATACACACATAGAGACACACAGGACAACTTGTTGAATGGACAGGGAAACTGCTTTGTAAAGTTTCATCCAAATCACAATAAATTAAAAAATGAACATTTGAGCCAAAGAAAAGAAAAAAGGGAGCACTTGGTAATTATGGCTGATTTTCTCACGGAAAGGCAGTCTGGGGGTGTAGTCGATTACATGTTGGGTTGCAAATCAGCAGATCATCAGTTTAAACCCACAGCCTTCTCCGTAGGAGATAGACGAGGCTTTCTGCTTCTGTGTTGCTTTACCATCTTAGAAACTCACAGAAGCATTTCAGCTCTGTCCTATGGGCTCTGCAGGAGGCAAAAGCAAATCAATGGCAGTGAGTTTAGTATTTGGCTTTAATATTGAACAAACATCAACTCATAACAGTGATGCATTGTTCATATAGTCATAGATGCCTGCGTTTTCTCTGAAGTACTATCTTATGCATTTACATTCCAAATTACAGGTTCAAATTGTTTTCACATTATGGAAATAATGAGAATTCTTTGAACATAAGCAAGTTCCTTACAACATGATGGTTTTATCAAATAAAAATTCCCTCTTTAAACATGGCTCTCAAATTTGGCAGTAATTCCTACTTCAAGAATGTCTGTGTGAATTTTCTTGGTTTATGTTTTGATAATATCTAAAATGATAGGGAGGCTGCTCTAATATTATGATTATGACGGAATAGAAGAGTTCAGTAGGAATAGAGGTGGCCCCAAAACCGCCCTGAAAAAAAGTTTCATTGTGAATCAGGTGAAGGCACATAAAACACCATCAATTTTTTTAGTCAAGAATCCTTACACATTCTGTTTCATCTCCATAATTTTAATTCCCTCAAGGTAACACCACTCATCCCACCTTTTTTCTGTGAAGTTCAGCTCCCCGGCTGACATCCATGGGGGAACTAGCAAGCTTAGAACCTTTGTGGCTTGTTAGGGTCCAGAGATAAGCCGTGGTTACACACACACACACACACACACACACACACACACACACACACACACACCACACCACACCACCAGCACCACCACCAGCAGCAGCAGCAAAGAGTTAAGCTGCAAACCTATGAAAGCATAGAGTCACTTCAAAAGAGCTGAAGTGGGTCCGACTGTGAGTTGAAAAAGATACCTTAAGCATAGATAAGAAACATTTCGCTCCTGGAGCAAAGTGGGTCCCCTCCATGGGGTAAGAAGGGACACCTTAAGCATAGTGGAGACACGCTTTGCTCTGGTGAGTTGAGATGAGGACGTTGTCTAGGGGAACACTTCTAGTTTTTATATGGCCTTTTCAAATGGGAGGGGGTTGCCACTCTGCAGATAGTCAATGAATTTTCTAATTAGTTGCTCATTTTGTTTTGGGTCTCATATATTGCTTCCTTCAGTTTTATCTGGGTTGCAGCTCTGGGTCAGCATGCCTCAGAATGGTTTAAGTGCAGTCCTGCACCCGAAGTTTATGGAGGCCAAGCTTCAAGGTTAAGGTGTTTACCATGCCAGTTCTCAGAGTCCTTTTTCCGTCACTTGTTTCACAGTCTTTCGTTCATTCCTTTGCCAGACAGAAGTCCCTGTTCTGTCCCTTTTATGTCCTGTGTTTCTTGTCTCCATTTTTCCTTCTTTGATAATTTTCCTAAACTTTTCTGTGAGTAAATGCTGTCCCCTTGATCTCAAATGGTCTGTTTCTAAAGTGTGAGCACCTCACTAGTATCAATGTTCCCTGTATAGACCTGTGGGTTGTTTAGTATAATATTAAACCACTGAGGTGAATTCAGTTACGGACCCAAAGTGTACCTAAGGTCCAAATCTCAGAGGTTACACCAATACTTTCCAAACCAGCAGGTCTGGTTTCTTTCATGACTGAGTTTTGTTCCACATTTTTCTCCCACTCAATTTAGGCCTTTCTAATGGCTGGTCACAATCTCTTAAGACCCCAGTTACTGCTCAACAAAGTAGGATGTAGATCATGGGAAGACTGACCAATTTTTGAAGCCACTCCCAAACTTAAGACTTTAGTTTACCTAGTTTTGGTTTTCCATCATCACCCTCACCAATATTACTCTTTTATTCTCCTGTACCCAGGCAATATTATTGCTGTAGGAGCAACATCAAGGAAAAACTCATTTTGTATTCTTATTATCTGAATGGAACTAAGGAAATAGATATTGGAGAAGCATCTAAATACAGACAAACTAGCAACACCTAAAATCACCAAATATTTGCTTATCATCAAATATCTGGGGAAATATTTGCTGCTAACATCCATTTGTGACTATCCAATTTCCTTGTAAACTTTCTTTCAACATTCAAAATTCTTTATTCATGTAATTTTTAAGATAAATGTAGCAAAAAAGGTGCCTTCTATTGGAAATCATCCTAAGAGAAGTAAGCCAAGGACAAAAGGACAAGTACAACACGAGACCGCTGAGGTAAGATTTTTAAAAAAATGCAAAAGGGACAGAGGGAAAAAGCTACTGTATACATCATTCTGGGGTGAAATCCAGGCAGTATGGCAGGGGCCAGACCAAATCCAGGGATATATATGGTAGCCAACTAAAAAGGAGTGTGTGTGTGGTGGGGGAGAAGAAATGGGTAGCTGGGGAACAGGGCATTAACCCACCCAAGGGTAGGGTATTGTTTATATCTCCACAGGGAAAGAGGGACCAGACTTCAACCCAGTGATCCAAGATGTGAATGCAACATACTGGCATGGAGCGGGGAACCAGTGGAGAGGTCTGAGGGACTGGCCCTAATCCCAACTATGTGGACACCTGCCCCTCCTTTCAGGGGACGGCACTGAAGCTGCAGCTCAGGGAGAGGGACATGTCTGATTAGAGCACATGGGAGCAAATGAAGGGGCAGGAAGAGAGAGTGGAGCACATCCTGGTCCACCAAACCTTGAGAACAATATCCCCACTCAGAGCAGCCAATCCACAGAGAAGACCATATGTCCCCCTATCCCCCATGAGACACAACATCTCTCACTGACCCATAGCCCTACAGGGGACAAAACTGGAGACACAATGTGGGAATTGCACCCGATCTGACCCCACCACACTGAGGCAAAACACTAAGGGCATCCAACAGAACAGCAAACAGCAAGGGAAACAGCACAACAAAGTCCCCAGGGAATACCAAAAACAGACTTTGGGGCCAGGGCTTGGCACCCCATCAGACTGGACCAGAAAACACTCCTAAAAGCCAACAAACAGTTCTTGAACTAACTACAAGCTTTTCTTTCTTTTGTCATTGGTTTTTTGTTTTGTTTTCTTTTGTTGCTTTGTACATGTTATTATCTCTGCAGGTCTATATAAATAAAATAGGATGGATGAAAAATCTGGAGGAGAAAACAATGGGATCAACAGTTCTGGGGGGACATGGGAGAGGGGGAGGTGGGAGGAAAGGAAGTGGTGTTAACAAACCCAGGGACAAGGGAAAAAACAAGTGATCCAAATTGGTGGTGAGGAGGATGTAGAAGGCCTGGCAGGGTGTGACCGTGGGTAATGTAACTTAGAGGAATTACTGAAACCCAAATGAAGGCTGAGCATAATAATGGGACAAGAGGAAAGTAAAAGAAAATAGAAGAAAGAGCTAGGAGGCAAAGGATATTTATAGAGGTCTAAATCAAGGCATGTACATATGTAAATATATTTATATATGAGGATGGGGAAATAAATCTATGTACATATATTTATAGGTTTAGTATTAAGGTAGAAGATGGACATTGGGCCTCCACTCAAGTACTCCCTCAATGCAAGAATACTTTGTTCTATTAAACTGGCATTCCATGATGCTCACCTTCCCGACATGATCACTGAAGACAAAGTGGGTGAATAAGCAAATGTGTTGAAGAAAGCTTATGGAGCCCGGCTATCAAAAGATATAGTGTCTGGGGTCTTAAAGACTTGAAGGTAAACAAGCGACCATCTAGTTGAGGAGCAACAAAGCCCACATGGAAGAAGCACACCAGCTTGTGTGATCATGAAGTGTCAAAGGGATCAGGTACCAGGCAACAAAAACAAAATATCAAATCATTGTGAATGGGGGGAGTGCAGACTGGGGACCCAAGATTCATCTGTAGGCAACTGGACATCCCCTTACAGAAGAGTTGTCGGGAGGAGACGAACCTGTCAGTGTGCAGTGTAGCAACAATGAAACATACAACTTTCCTCTAGTTCCTAAATGCTTCCTCCAACCCCTCACCCCACTATCATGATCCCAGTTCTGCCTTACAAATCAGGCTAGACCAGAGGATGTACACTGGTATAGATAGGAACTGGAAATACAGGGAATATGGGACAGATGATCTCTTTAGGAACAGTGGTGAGAGTGGTGATACCGTAAGGGTGGAGGGAGGATAGATTGGAAAGGGGGAACTGATTACTAGGTTCTACATATAACCTCCTCCCTAGGGGATGGACAACAGAAAAGTGGGTGAAGGGAGATGTCAGACAGTGCAAGATATGACAAAATAATAATAATTTATAAATTATCAAGGGTTCATGAGGGAGGGGGAAAATGAGGAGCTGATACCAAGGGCTCAAGTAGAAAGCAAATGTTTTGAGAATGATGATGGCAACAAATGTACAAATGTGCTTGACACAATGGGTGGATGTATGGATTGTGATAAGAGTTGTATAAAACTCCCCCCACCCCCCCAAAAAAGATTAAAAAGCAAAAGTTGCCTCCTATTTATGACAGAATTCAGTTCTGAGGACTCTCTTCAGTCAGTTCTGAGGGAGGTCAAAAATCTCATTTTCTTTTTTTAGTTTTAAAAATTATTTCCTTTTATAATAAATATCCTTTATAAATGCAATCTTTGTTGTTGTTGGCTGGGAACATTGCATTAAATTTACATCTATATACTTAATACATTAGACCACACACAATTCATAACAATTTATTCGAACAATGAAGAAGAGCTGAGTGGCATTGGCATTTTTCTAGTTGTAGTAATAATTCTACTTGCGGAAGTTCTGGATAAGTTTGTCTTGTGGTTGCCTGTGTGTTGCTGTGATGCAGCAAATTATACCACTAGTATTTTCAAGACCAGCAGTGTCATCCATGGTGGAGGTCTCATCAATCTTCCAGAATAACAAGGCATCATGAAAGATGTCCCATATTGAGAGGTGAGCCACCGGAAATCTTTTATTTTTTGCTCTCACATATTTGGTTTTTATTATAATATGGATTCAATTATGAATCTTATTTTTTAAGCATTTTATTGGAGGCTCATACAATTCTTATCACAATCAATACATATATTCATTGTGTCAAAGCATATTTGTACATTTGTTGCCATCATCATTCTCAAAACATTTGCCCTCCACTTGAGCCCATAGAGCCACAGGAAATCTTATGAACAGAAATGGAACATTTTCAGATGTACAGCTGGAAGAGGAATCCCTCTGGTTGCAAGGAACTCGAAATATGAATGGGAAAGAGTTGACTTCTCCAAGCAGAGTTAGTCCTAATGGCATGAATGCAGTAAAGCTTTCAGGGCCTTCATTTGATGATGGGGCAAAACTCACAATGAGCAAAAACAACCGCAAACATCCACTAAGAGCCAGCCATGGAATGTATGAAGCATAATTCTGAGAAAAATACAAATAAAAATGCTCACTGCTATTGAGTCAGTTCCGTATCATGGCTATTCTACAGAGCTGCCCGAGTAGGTAGAAGTGCCCCCAGTGAGTTTCTCAGACAGCAACATCATTATCCTGAGGAAACTTAGAAGTGGTCAAAAAGTGAGATAGAAAGCTTAAAGAGACATTAGGGAGTTAAAGTGGTCTGCTGTGTTAGTCTGGGTAGACTAGAGAAACAAATTCATAAAAACTCATAAGTGTATGAGAGAGTTTTATATAAAAGGGTAATTGTTCATTAAGAAAGCACCCCAACTCAATCCAGTCCAAGCCCATACATCTTATATTAGCCTATATGTCCGATACCAATCTATAAAGTCCTCTTCTCACTCATGAAACACATGCAATCATGCCGAATGCAGGAAGATCACAGGTCAGTGGGTAGAAAGTCTTTCGATCCAGTGGCGGTGTAAGCATCTCAGAGTTGTCAGGGGTCTCTACGTGGCTTCTTCAGATGTCTGGTTGTATCAGGGTAGGTTCATGTGGCTTCTGCAGCTCAGGGCACTAGGGCAGTTTCATGTGTCTTTTCAGCTGCAATGTCTCTCGGGGAATGACCAGACAGAGAATCTCTCTTGCCTCCAAGGAGTAAATCCAGGAAATTCCCAGAATTCTCAGGAGAAGGTCATGCCCACACAGAGGCTTCAAGCTGTGATCTGTTTGACAGACTAGACTCCACCCCTTCACTCTTAATCCTCTCAAGTCCCAAATTGACACCAGATTAAATAAGTACCACAACTGCTATTGGCCATTTTGAGTCAATCATGTGGTTCACCATGTCAGGAATGATAAATTCAAGGGGAATCTGTTGCATTCATCGTCAAAAAGCAAAAGTAAGATCTATAGAAGTACAATGCTGTCTGAGATAGGACAATATCTATACTCCTACAAGGTAGTACAGATAACATAACTGTTATTTAATTTTCACACTAAAGCTAGTGAATAAGAAACTAAAGAATTCTACCAATTTCTTCAGGCTGAAATTGATTAAAAATACAATCAGGATACACGATAATTATTGGCACTTGGAAGGGGACCATTGGAAAAAAGAGGAAAGAGCATTATATGGACTATATGGCCTTAGTGATACAAATGAAGCTGGAGATCATGTGAGATACATTTGAAAGATCCACAATTTCATTGCAAACTCCTTTTTCAACAGCAAAAACAGAAACTCTACAGCAATCGAATCAGCTGTGCAGAAAGATGATGGAAATACTCAGTATTTACTCAAGGGAAAGATAAAGCTGGATAAAATTAAAGCAAATCCACGAGAGTCAAAATAGGACCTTGACTATATCCCACCTAAATTTCAAGAACATCTCAAGAACAGATGTGACACATTGGACACTAATGACAGAAGACCTGATGAACTTGAGAACATCACACATGAAGAAAGCACAGAGGCCATTAAAAAGACAGGAAAGAATATGCAGTGGGAGGCCTTAATTATCTGAGCTTTCTCTAATTCTCTAATATAGAAATGCTTCGCCTTTTACTTGAAAAAAGTCACCTTTTCAGAAATTCAAGGAAAAACATCTGTAACAGGTACACTGCTTTTTTCCAATTACTTATTATTGAAAGGCAGAGCAAAACTAGAGATAAAAGTGAAATGAAAATATGGTTTTGTGTGAGTTTTCACTGGTGGTTTCTGACAGTGATTGTCTGAGAAAGTGTGAATTTTAAATGGGGCTTCTCTAATCCACACCTCATCTTATCAGAACAAATGTGGTCCAAAGTTTTGTTTGGGCTGCTAAAAGAATATAAATTTCTAAAATTATATTTTTATAAGAATAATACTTTGCTCAATCATTCACAAATTGAGCATATTTGTTTTGATTCCTTATTAATAAAGGCCAGCAGAAAATTAATAAGCTATTTGTGTTTATAATATATTAATATTGTCAACTTTTAAAAAGACAGGAAAAAAGGTCAAAGTGGGCATCAAAAGAGACTTTGAAAATTGCTTTCTTACTCTTTATTTTATTGTTACTTTTTAATTTAGCAGTTTTATTTGCATATAATTCACTTATTATGCAATTAAACAGTTTAATCACATCAAAAAGGGTTCCACAATCAATTTTTAGAACATTGTCTTTGTTCTTGTACTCATCTTAATTAGCTTTCCATTTTCTCTCAACTTCCTGTCATACCCCCAAGGAATCATTAATCTTGTTCTGCCTCTCTAAATTTTTACCTATCCTAGATTTCATATACAGATAAACATTGAAAGAACCATCCTAACTTATAACAATAACAAAGTAAAATCAAATAAGGCTATCCAAAGAAAAGAAACTAAAAAATATTAAAACAACTTTAAAATAGATAAAAAAGGAACACAAATGATTGGGGGCTGGAGCTTGTAACCTAACGGGTGTGCATGATAGCCAGGTTAGTCACATCCCTGCTGTATGGCTAGAGGTTTTCCTGAGGCTCCACGTATCCTTTCCCTTCACTGTTTCCTTTTTAATAAATTTTATTTTATTATTTTTTTAACATTTCATTAGGGACTCATACAACTCTTATCACAATCCATACATACATCAATTGTATAAAGCACATCCGTACATTCTTTGCCATCATCGTTTTCAAAGCATTTGTTCTCCACTTAAGCCCTCTGCATCGGGTCCTCTTTTTTCCCCCTCCCTCCCCGCTCCCCCCTCCCTCATGAACCCTTGATAATTTATAAATTATTATTTTGTCATATATTGCCCTGTCTGGCATCTCCCTTCACCCCCTTTTCTGTTGTCCGTCCCCCAGGGAGGAGGTCACGTGTAGATCCTTATAATCGGTTCCCTCTTTCCAGCCCACTCATCCTCTACCCTCCCAGTATTGCCCCTCACACTCCTGGATTCCCTTGCATCCAGCTCCTATCTGCACCAGTGTACATCCTCTGCTCTATCCAGACTTGCAAGGTAGAGTTCGGATTATGATAGTTGGGGGGAGGAAGCATTTAGGAACTGGAGGAAAGCTGTATTCTTCATCGGTGCTACATCGCACCCTGACTGCCACTGTTTTTTTAATTGAAACAACTTTAAAATGGGTCACAAGGGAGATCAAATGATAAGGTATTGCATTTTAACCTAACTACCTCTGTCACACTCAGCTTCACAATGCTCTGTCTGATAACAAGGCGATTCACTTCACACAACAATGATCAGAGGGGATTCACCAGTGGCTTAATCTCTGTGGGGACCCTGCAAGTGGATTTTGGGCTTCCACTGTCGTCCAAAGCCTCCCTCTGCCAACCAGGCTCTGATACCATCCCCTCCTTCAGATTTGAATTTTATCATTTATAGTTTGTGGACCACACAGGCTGGTGGGGAGAGGGCAGGCCACCATTGGGTCACAGAATCTGAATAGGGGCTTGAAGGTTACCAGGGGCTTCTCACAGTCCACTGGCTTCTTTGTCTCCATAGCTGCGTTTTGCCTCCTCCTGAGCAACACTTTGTTTCTGCCTTATTCCTCCCTTTGAGAGTCTTTTAGGGCTCTTCAGCCTTGTCCACATGTTTCCACAGATCTAGTAAAGACCCAAGGGGAAACCCAGTCTCCCTTTCTTCTTCTATTCTTCCAGCTACTACTTAAGGTGAAGGGCTGAATGGGATTTCTTTAAGATGAGACATCTCCCCACCATTCACAGATTCTTGACCTCTCATTATATAGCTTTTGACCTCAACAGTTGACTGACCCACAGGGATGGTAAACTGGCTCCGCATCATGCCACACCCTTGTGGCTTATGATACTGATTTGCAGTATCCAAGGGGCAGATCCAGTCAACATTGATACAGGTGGCAGAGTATGGGGGGTGGGTGGGACTTTCATTTCTTTCTCCCAACCACCTGAGTCCATTTCCTGGCTACACCTCTACCCAATCCCCACCCCCTACCTCGCAAAGCATGATGCTCCATTTAGGCTTCTGGCAATATTTCCTGCTAACCGTCGAAAAAGGTTTTCAACAGACTATGGGACATCAGGAAGGGGATGGGTGATTTCTTCATAAAATCCATGGAACACCTGGAGTGCCCACTTGGCACAATTTTGGACTTGTTCTTGGATGGATGTGATGATTCCTGAGTTTAATCCACTTCCATCAATTGCTAGGTACATTCACACACGCTCTGCTGCGGTGTATCTTGAGGCTGGGTGATAACCAATGCCAAGGGGTTACACGGGTAAATCTGACACCTTTGTGTGGCTACCCGCTCTCTGAGAAGTACCTGGGGTTATTTGGTGGCTTCTGCCACACAGCCCAATTGACACAGGTCCAATCGTCCCAGCTGCACCCGTGCTAAGTGTTTATTTCACAGAGGCAATTCTATCCTTTTGTTCAATTCTTTCCCCCAACCCACTGAACAACAGTTCAGGCTTTTAAAAGAACTAATAGAGTGACAGGCATCCAAGCTCAAGGTTACCTGATTGGGGTTCTCGTTAACCTTAGTTTGGGCTATCATGGGGGCAGGTATGTTATAAATAAAGGGGTTTCTCTAACCTTGGTTTCAGAGGAAACAAGAGTAGGGAGTTCAGTTGGGCCATAATAAACATGAGTTCCCTTTGGGGTGGTATATATGGAAAATTGAGCAGAATTATAAACCCCTTTTCCCACAAGAGTGCCTGCTAAGTGGTAATTTCTGTAGCGCAACAAAGTTCTGGTCATAGTTCAGCCTACCCAAGCGGCCTGGGTACATATGTCACTGTGACCACCTCCCCTTTCTGTTGTAACCAGGTGGGCTGTCAGGCTTGCTAGGAGGAGGATCCTCAGGCTTTGGCCATGTGCTGACCAGTGTGTGGCTGGACCAAGGTATGAATTGACTAGAGCATTTCTGAGTGGATGGTGACAATGGCTTGGTTGATGTAGTGGTTACACATTGGGCTTCCATCTTCAATATCTGCAATTTGAATGCACCAGCTTGCTCTGTTGGGGAAAGATGGGGCTTTCTACTCCAGTAAACAGTTACAGTCTCGGAAACTCACAGGCACAGTTTGATCTATCCTGTAAGGTCATGATGAGTCAGTATTGACTCAATGGAGGTGAGTCTGAATTTTGGGTGACTCAAAGTCTTGATCTGTGTCTCCAGATTCAGTAGAACTTGAGCAAAACTTGATTTATATATTCTAAATGTTTTTCAATGATTCTGGTACATAACATTCTGGTACAGAACATTTACTATTCAACATGAAAAGGTTACATATTAGTTGGTACAAACAATATTTGCTATAGTAGTGCAAAAGAGAGTGGTCTGTGGCATTGTGGAAAGAATACTTTGAAGACTGTAATACGAACTAAGCTCGAATACTCTGTGGGGCTTAAACACATGGGAAGGAGAGAAAACCCATCTCTAGATTAGGTTAGCCGTGTGCTCCTTAGAAAACCAAGGTTAGCTGATTTGACAGAAAAAGAGAACAGAGTACTGATTTTAATGAGGATTGAACTGAGGTGAAGTCAATGTAACGACTGGCATTAAGTCAGCCTAATGTCCTACCTGGAGAGCAAAGGTGAAGGATTAAAGATCTGTAAGAAAGGAAGATGAAGCTTTCCTTGGCTGTAAAGATTTACACTCTCAAAAGTCACATATGGCCTCTATGAGTTGGGATCAACTCGAGGGTGGTGAGTTTGTTAGTTTTTAAGAAAGTTATTGTAAATGAAAATTACTATCTATGAAAAGCTCCATCCAGGTTCATATCTAAGACTCTCTGGGGTATAACAGGAGACTCTTAAGGCTAGCTGCTGAGTATCCCTCAATTACTTATGTGGCAAACTTAGACCCTGGGGAAAGGGCAAGGGATGTAGTAAGAAACAAACAGATTAGAGAAAACTCCTGATTCCTGATTTATCAGGAGGCAAAGAGTACAAGGCAATCAAAATTAGACAAACGAAGTAAGTCTACAAAAACACAACTTTCCTCTAGTTTCTAAATGCTTTCTACTACTCCTCCCAATTCTCCCTTGCAAATCAAGCTAGACCAGAGGATGTACACTGGTACAGATAGGAACTGGAAACACAGGGAATCCAGGGCGGATGATCCCTTCAGGACCAGTGGTGAGAGTGGCGATACGGGGAGGGTAGAGGGAGGTTGGGTTGGAAAGGGGGAACCGATTACAAGGTTCTACGTGTCCTCCTCCCTGGGGGACAGACAACAGGAAAGTAGATAAAAGGAGACGTCGGACAGGGCAAGATATGACAAAATAATAATTTGCAAATTATCAAGGGTTCATAAGGGAGTGGGGAGTGGGGAGGGAGGGGAAAAATGAGGAACTGACGCCAAGGGCTTAGGTAGAGAGCAAATGTTTTGAGAATGATGAGGGCAATGAATGTACAGATGTGCTTTACACAATTGATGTATGTATGGACTGTGATAAGAGTTGCAAAAGTCCCTAATAAAATGATTTTTTTTAAAAGAAGTAAGTCTACAAGACTCATAGCTAACATGAGCTACCACCTCAATGACCCTAATTCTGGAAGATCTAGATGGTGCCTTGCTACGACAAATGAAATATCTGGCACAGTAGATTAACCTATTGCGATTGGAAGAAAGCTGTAGAACAAAGCACAAAATATTAAAAATGGCCAGGCTTACTGAACCCCTAAGACCACAGGATTCCCTGAGACTATTGCCCTGAGATACTCTTTAAACCTTGTAATAGGACTATTCCCTGAGATCACCACTTCACAGAAAAGCAAGGCAGGGTGGTATGAAAGATAAAGGATAGCTCCTGCTCAATCAGTGCACCACTAAAAAAAAAATATGTATGAGTACAAAAGGTCAGCATTTAATCCAAAGAAAAGATGCAGAGCTTTCACTGACTGATTTTTTAAAAAGTAGATCATTAAACCTTTCTTCCTAGTCCATATTTATCTATAAGCATTGCAATCTAAGAGCTCATCCTACAGACTAAACTGGGCTGGTGTTATAGTTAAAGATATCCATGTTGGCTGGACAAGGATTCCCAGTAGTTTGGCTGTTAAGGTGGCACCATCCCCTGTGCTGAGGTCTAATAAAATGTGATCCACCCCAAGAAGAACTCTGCTGTGAACAGCCAACCAAGTGGATGTGAGTTTGCTTGGGGTTGTTGAGTACTTCCCATCTACTCATATGTGAAATCTCTTGAAAAGCTGGCTTGTTTTTGCCTGGTCCAGATGCTGCATCTGATTCATCCATCATCTGACCTCATTATTCGGGCTTGATCCAGCAACCTACCACATTGCCTGTTGATCATGGGATGCATCAGCAGTCTGTCATTTTACCTATTGACCTGGGATTCACTTGCCTCTGCAATCAGAAGCTTGTCTGACCAGCCAACCTTGGGTCCATCTTCCCCTGCAGCTACAAGTTAGGAGAAGACTCCAGCATTACTTCTGACCCATGAAATTGAATCCAGCTTCTACAATGGTATGAGACATTTCCTTGAGATAAATCTCTCTCTCTCTCTCTCTCAACACATACACACACACACATACACACACACACACACACACACGAACTTTACTATTTTGTTTCTCTAGATAGCCCAGCCTAGGATAGCCGGTAAGTTCTAAAGCCTGGGAGGACACACTCCTGGGAGTCCATTCCAGTGTTTGAGATTCCAGAGCCCTTGTGCTTCAGGCAGGTGACCTGCTCTGAATCCTGGATAAACTGCTATGTCTATGTACCTTTGGCCACATTACTTAACCTCTATGAGACTTCAGTTTCTATCTGTAAGATGTACACTGTGATGTTAAGGATCATGTTCACTAGACACTCCTGGGTAAAGGCAGGGCAGAGCTAAAGCTCTCAATTGTGTCGCAGCCTGGTGACAAATATGTTTGGACTCTTGGGCTTTTTATCTTTTGTCAGAGCTGAATCTTGCAGCTGGTTCCTCTGTCTCCTGTTGGGTCATCTGCTAATCCTGGGAGCCATCAGCAGCCTACTGATGGCAGGTTCATTTGCCCGATTTATAACCTCTTCATCAATCAGCCTGTGGGCCTCGCTGTCTTTGCTTCATCATCCTGCTTCCTATTCTTCAGTTTTCATGAGTCAGGAGAGGCTTGACTTGAACCACACTGGATGTACCTATTACTACAACTGTGCACACCACTTTTTGATATAAATGTCTTTCTAGACATAACTCACTCAGTGTCACTTGTCTTTGCTTCTCTAGGGAATCAGATTTAAAACAGAAATCATGATAATGGCATTGACCTCATGTTTTTTTTAAAGGCTAAGTTGGAATAAATGATGTCAACTTGCTGATACAGATCCTCTTATTTAGAACATACTAAAAAATGGTAACTGTTGTTGTTAACCATTAGCTGACTAATCAGACTAGTTTGTTCATGGAAATCAGATTTTGTGGCAAGGAGGAAGCGAAGAAAAGACAGGAAAGATCTAAGACAAGGAAACGAGAATTTTCTCTAGGGTGGTGGAAGAGAACATTGGACAAAATCCACACATTAAAAGGAAACATTGACAGGGGAACCCATCACAAGATTGGATATATAGCGCCCCCCTGCCAGCAGGGGAATGAATAACAGAAATGTGGGTGAAGGTGTTAGGCAGCTTAGCTTAGGGAATTGGAAAGTCCATTTACGCATGTCCAGGAGAGCCAGCATAGGAAAGCTGGATTTTCCCGCTGATGGGCTCAGATGGGTATTATAACTGGAGCAGCCCACCTGGGCCAGGTGATTGCAATTCAGCCAATGGGAGCGACCTGGGGTCGTTCACCACGCCTCCCCCGGGAACCCTTGAAAAGGCAGGGACCGGAAGGGAGAGGGGTTTGCTTGGGGAGGTCTGGTCGTCTTCGTGGGAGGAGAGATATCCTTGCGTGACCTGGGGCAGTCTCTGCCAGGTTGCATGGTCAAAGGAATCCTAATGGGTGCCGCATAAAACCTGAAACTTCTTTTAACTCTCATTAAATTCACTTGGATCACGAGCCCGGCTTTGGTGTGAAATCTTTCTCGCGCGGAGCCAAGGATCGAGGCTGAAATCTAGTCCCAGAGAGAGAGACCTTACAAAGGGAGACAACTGACAGTGCAAGACATGAAATAGCAGCAATAATATATAATTGATCAAAGATTCACAAGGGTGGGAGAGTGGGGGAGTGATAGGAAAAAAAGATAAGCTGATACCAAGTGCTCAAGTAGAAAGAAATTGTCTTGGAAATGTTGACAACATATATACAAGTGTGCTTCATAAAATTGAATGATGGTTTGTTATAAGATTTTTGAGCCCCCCAATAATATGATTAATTAAAAAATGAAAACAAATTAAAAGAAACATTGCTGGTGGTGGATAATTGCTGGACAAGAAACAGGAAATCCAAGACTTCCAGGAAGATGGTGACGGAGTGACACATACCAGAGGGACTCTGCAGAATTCAGCCCAGGAGAGTTGCTTAGAGGAAAATTCAATGCTGATAGAATGCAGGAGGAGCATCATAAAGATAAGTAGGCACAGAGCCACAGGGTTTTGAGGAGCTGGGGACTTTTGGCTTACCTCAGTGGTGGCCTGCTGGGGCTTGATCTTGGCTCTGACACTGTCTCTGCCGGAGCTGGGACCATTTGGAGCCAGTAGGGTGGCTTGGTCTCAATACAGCCACAGTTTGTCACCGCCTGCCTCAGGGCAGGGACTGGACCCCTGCAGCTCCATGGGGAGGGATTGGGGTTCAGCTACATTGTTACTTTTATTTCCATCTCTTCTCTCTGTCCCCCCACAGTCTTGAAGGGCTGCACCGAGCTTTTTTCGCAACACAGCCACAGCTTGCCGCTGCCGCCCCACAGCCACCTCCTCGGGTAGGGACTAAACCCTGGCAGCTCCACAGGTAGGGATCCGGGTTCTGCTACATTGCTGCTTTTGTTTCCATCTCTTCTCTCTGTCCCACAGTCTTAGAGGGCTGCGCAGGGGCTTTTCCTCAACACAGCCACAGCTTGCCACTGCCACCTCCGGATGGGACTAAATCCTTGCAGCTCCACTGGCACTGACGGGGATCAGGAAGCAACTACATTGTTGCTTTTCTTTCCCTCTCTTCACTATATTCCCACAAAGGCTCAGGGGCTTATTTTTTTTATTTTCTCCTCTTTATCTCTTTCCTGTTCTCTCACACTCCACTACTGACCTACAGACCACTCCTCTTAGCCTAGGGCATTTACGCCTGTGCCACACCCAGCTAGGTGAGCTCCACTCTGTGTAGATAGCATAAGGCTGTGGAAATCCCTGCTGATCTCCCCCAGGTAATATTCTGTAGAACTTATTACCTGAGAATTCCTGCCTGTGAGCCTGGGGCCCTAAGGCAGCTCGGCCAACATTCGTCAATATTCCAAGATGCTGCAGGAACCTCTGCCCAACCTCCATAACACCAAAACAGGCAACCCACCAGGCTTTTGGGGGCACTCCCCTGAAAGGAAAGACACAGGAGGATAAAGTGGTAGGTTAATTACATAGTGAAATTAGCTGTAGGCAGTTGGAAGAAGCATTCCTACAAGTCTCCCAGAGAAAGCCAGTGCTCTTCAACTCCCTGGAACATGGCACCTGGTTCCTCTAAAGCAATGCACCCAAAGAGCCACCAACCCAAACGACCTCAGAGAGAAAAAACAAGAGAAACAAAAGGCAATGTAAGAAGATGCCCTGAACACAATGCCATGCATAGAAGAAGCAGACATTGAGCTGCCACAGAAAGAATTTTTCAGAATACAGCTTGGAGTCCTACAGAATATGAGGGAAATAATACAGAAAAAGGATGAAATGATAGAGGAGATAAAGGTCATACACTAAAGGGAAATACAGGAGCTTAGGGAGGAGATAACAAAAACAAGTAGCAAACTCACAAACCTCGAGAATCGACTGGAGGAATCAGAGAATTCCATCAGTGACTTGGAGGACAGCCAGGCAGACTTTAACAAACGCAAACAAAAATCTAATAAGATCAGAGAAGCTGAAGAAAAGTAAGAGCTATGCCTGATGCTATAAAGTGGAACAACATTAGAATTATTGGCTTACCAGAGGAAGACACAACAAAGAAGTCATCTGCAACAATAGTGAGAGAATTCTTGGAGGAAAACGTCCCCAGCTTAATGAATGAAAACCAGGCAACCATTGAGGAGGCTGAAAGAACACCAACTAGACTAAATTCCAAGAAGTCACCAAGGCACATAATAGTTCATCTATCCAACTTTGAGGAAAAGGAGAAAATCATGAGAGTAGCAGCTAGGGTAAAACAAGCAATCGTATGTAAAGGTTCCCACATAAGAATATGCTCAGACCTATCAGCATAAACTATGAAGAAGAGGAGAGAGTGGAGTAACATGCTCCCAAAATTGAAGGAAAACAGTGAAAACCCAAGAATACTCTACGCAACCAAATTATAGATCAAGATAGATGGAGAAGTAAGATTATTCCCAGACAAGGAAAAACTCAAAGAATACATTAGAAGAAACTCAGCCATACAAAAGATCCTTGATGACCCAGTATAGGCAGAAGAACAACACTCACCAAGCATAAATAAGAGACCACCACATAGAACAACTTCACCCAGAGGAGAACAATGAAAACAGACCAAAAAATAGCATTGGCTTACGGATGGAAAGAAGTCAAGAATGATACACACACACACACACAAAACACACTATGAGAAAGAAATGTAGGAAAACTCCGAACATAAAAGGTATAAAATGACATCACAGATTTTGAGTATGGAGATAATAACCCTCAATATCAACAGCCTGAAATCAGGCATTAAAAGACTGAGACTAGCAGACTGTCTTAGAAAGCACAACCCATCAATCTGCTGACTAGAGAAGATACATTTCAAGGCTACAGGCAAAAATAGGCTGAGAATCAAAGGTTGGAGAAAGGTATACCAAGAAACAGTAATTCAAAAAAAGCAGGGGTTGCAAACCTAATCTCGGATAAAATTGACATCAAAGTGCAAACCATAAAAAGAGATAAGGGGGGACACTATATAATGCTCAAGGGAATGGTAGGCAAAGAACCACTAAGCTCTGTAAACATATATTCCCCGGATGAGAGAACTGCTGGATACATCAATCAAAAACTCCAAAAGATTAAAAAAAGAAATCACAGCCACAAGAAGTGGGTGACTTCAACACACTGCTCTCTGAGAAAGATAGACCACAGGAAAAGATACTCAACAAGGAGGCTAGAGATCTAAACACTACAAGTAGACAACTTGACCTGATAGATATTTACAGAGCTTTTCATCCAAATACAAAAAATTCACATTCTTCTCAAGCCCACATGGAAACATATTCAAAGGGGCATAATATAAATCTACATAAATTTGAGCACATTGAAATCATACAGACCACTCTCTCTGACCACTGTGCCATAAGGCTGGAAATCAACAAAGGAAGACGAAGAAACCAAGAGCAAACAATTGGAAGATGAATAGTTCTCTACTGCAAAAGGAGTGTGTACTGGCACAGATCAGAGATGAAATTAGGAAATTTCTAGAAACCAATGAGAATGAGCATACGACGTACAAAAACTTATGGGACACAGCAAAAGCAGTTATCAGAGGAAGTTTCATAACACTACATTCACAACTGAGAAAGGAAGAGAGATTCAGGATTGATATGCTGTCACAAAATTTACAACAACTAATAGCAAGATAATCCTATTAATTGTAAAAGAAAAAAATTATAAAAACCAGGGATAAGATTCAGGAGAGGGAAAAATAAGAAAACTATGGAAAAAATAAATGTTGCTGGTTTTTTGAAAGGGTAAACAGAATCGACAGGCCATTGGCAACTCTAACCAAAGAAAGGAGGGGAAAAATTCCAATAGCAAGAATAAGAGTTGAAAGAGGAGACAATACAACAGACCTTAATGAAATCAAAAGGATAATTACACATTACTAAGAAGGATTGTACTCCAGGGAATTCAGTAATTTGGAAGACATGGACAAATTCTTGGAAAAACAATCCCTCCCTAGACTATCCTCAATGGATGCCAAGAATCTCAACAGACCCATAGCAATGGAAGAAATAGACAAGGTTATCAAGGAATTACCAACATAACAATCCCCTGGACCAGGGGGCTTCACTTGAGATCTCTACCAAGCATTTAGGGAAGAACTAACACCAATCCTACACAAACTCTTCCAGAACATAGAAAAAGACGGCAAACTCCCGAACTCTTTCTGTGAAGCTAGTAGAACTCTGATACCCAAACCAGGCAAGGATCCCTAAGAGTGGAGAACTACAGACCAAGATCCCTAATGAACATCAGTGCAGAAATGTTTTACAAAATACTAGCTAACAGAACACAGAAGTACATAAAAAAATAATCCACCATGACCAAGTGGGATTCATACCAGGGATGCAGGGATGGTTCAACATACGAAAAACCATTAATATTATTCATCACATTGACATGAAAAACTGTAAGAACCACATGATAATATTGATAGATGTAGAAAAAGCATTAGACAACCTCTAACACCAATTCCTGTTTAAGGCACTTGAAAAGATAGGAATGGAAGGAAAATTCCTCAAGACAATGCAAGCTATATATGAAAAATCAACAGTCAGCATAGTAGTCAATGGAGAAAAGACAGGCACTATTCCACTGAAAAAGGGGCCAGACAAGGATGCCCTTGTCTCCACTCTTATTTAATATTGTGCTGGAGGTTTTAGCTAACAGCATGAGGCAAAGAAGAGCTATCAAAGGTATTTGTCTGGGGAAGGAAGAGGTGAAACTATCGTTATTTGCAAATGATATGATTTTATATATGGAAAATCCAAAAAACTCCACAAGGGGATGACTGGAAGCAATAGAGGAGATTAGCAGAGTGTCAGAATACACAATCAACAAACAGAAGTCCACTAGACAATTATACACATTGGATGAGACCACAGAAGAGATAAAAAAAGGTGGTACCCTTCACAATAGCCAAACACAAATTGAAACATCTAGGGATATACCTGACTAAAAGAACAAAGGATCTATATGGGGGAAATTACAGAACACTATTACAAGAAACCATGAGCGACCTGATGAAATGGAAGAATATCCCATGGTCATGAATTGGAAGACTCAATATAATCAAGATGTCAGTTCTACCTAAGGTACTATATCAGTTTCAGTCCCCATACAATTACCCTCATCTTTCTTCAAGGAAATGGAAAAACTGATTACCAAATTCATATGGAGAGGGAAGAAGCCCAGAATTAGCAGAGAACTTCTCAAGAAGGACACAGTGGAAGGACTTGCTTTACACGACTTTAGCAAATACTATACAGCCACAGTTGTCAAAACTGCATGGTATTGGTACAATGACAGATACGCAGACCAATGGAAAAGAACTGAAAACCCAGAAATAAAATTATCAACATACAGACTACTGATCTTTGATAAGGACCCAAAAATATCCAATGGGAAACAGATGCCCTCTTTAACAAGTAGTGCTGGGAAAAAATGGATATTTACCTGCAGAAAAAATGAAGCAAGACCCTTATCTCACTCCATGCACAAGAGTAAACTCAAGGTGGATCACAGACCTTGAAGTTAAACTCCAAACTATTAGGGCCATCAATGAGGGAATAGGGACCAACTTGGTAAGGACAGAAACACAGAGGAGGCACAAATAGGCAAATGGGATATACTGAAGATAAAACAACGGTGTACATTGACAGAATTTGCCAAGAGAGTAATAAGAGAGTCCACGGACTAGGAAAATATCTTTAGCAATGACACATCAGACAAAGACCTTATTACTAAAATCTATAATACTCTGCTAGTTTCCAAAAAGAAAGAAAGAAAAAAAAACTAATTGCTCACTGAGGAGGTGGGCAAAGGTCCTGAACAGAAATTTCACAGGGGCAGAAATCTGAATGGCCAACAAACATAGGAAAAAATGTTCCCAGTCTTTAGGCATAACAGAAATGCAAATTATAACAACAATGAGGTACCACCTAACACCCTCAAATATAGTCCAATTCAAAAATCAGAAAGCAACAAATGTTGGAGGGGCTGTGGGAGATAGGACCTCTCATCCACTGCTGGTGGACCTGTAGGTATGTACGACCACTATGGAAATCGATCTGGCAATATCTAAAACAGATGAAAATCGAGTTACCATACGACCCAGCAATCCCCCTACCAGGCATATACCCAGAAGAGGCAAGAAACAAACCAAGGCCAGACATCTGTGCTCCAATGTTCATTGCAGCACAGTTCACAATTGCAAGGAGTTCGAAAGAACCCAAATTTCCATCAACTGATGGATTAGAAAGCTGTGGTGTATACATACTATGGAGTACTACGCATCGCTTAAGAGCAGTGATGGGCTTATGAAGCCCATTGCTGCATGGAAAGAACTGGAGGAAACCATGGTAAACAAAGCAAGCCAAGCACAGAAGGACAAGTACAATGTGAGTCCGCTGAGGTAAGCTTTTAAAACAAAATGCAAAATGGACATGGGGAAAAGGCTACTGTATACAAACATTCCAGGGATGAGGACCAGGTAATATGGCAGGGATGAGACCAAATACAGGGATACACATGGTAGACAACTAAAAAGGAGGTAGGGAAAGGAAAATAATAATAAAGAAATGGGTTATTGGGGACACAGGGCACTAACCCACTCAAGGGGAAGGTATTGTTTATAACTCCACAGGGAAACAAGGACCAGACTTCAACCCAGTGCTCCAAGATGTGAATGCAACATTCAGGTGTGAAGTAGGGAACCAGTGGAGAGCTCTGGAGGGCCAGTCCCAATTCCAACTACTAAGTGGACACCTGACCCTCCCCCAAGAAGAATTTATTTCAAAGGATGGCATTGAATATGCAGATCCGGGAGAGGGACATATCTGATCAGAGCACATTGGAGCAGATGAAGGGGGAGGAGGAGAGATTGGAGCACATCCTGGCCCACCAGGCAGTGAGGACAATGTTCCCAATTAGAGCAGCCAGTCCACAGAGATGACCACATGGTTGGCCCCACTATGAGACATGATGCCCCTCACTGATCCATAGCCCTACAGTGGACAATACCAGAGACACAGTGTGGGAATTGCACCCAATCTGATCATGCCTCACCAAGGCAAAAATACTAAGGGGGTGCAACAGAACAGCAAGGGAATGGAGCAGTGAGGTCCCCAGGGAATGCTGAAGGTGGGCTTTGGGGCCAGGGCATGGTGACCCAACAGACTGGACTGGAAAACACTCCCAAAGGCCAACAAATGATCCTTGAACTAACTACAAGCTTTTCTTTCTTGTTGTGTTTTGTTTTGGTCATTGGTTTGTTGTTGTTTTGTTGTATATTGTTGCTTGGTGTTGCTCTGTCTTGTTTTTGTGCATGTTATTATCTCCGTAGGTCGGTGTAAATAAGATAGGCTGGATGAACAATCGGGGGAAGAAAACAAAAGGACCGACAGTTCCCAGGGGACATGGGAAAGGGGTAGGTGGGGGGAAGGGAAGTGGTGTTAACAAACCAAGGGACAGGGGAACAACAAGTGACCCAAATCGGTGGTAGGAGGGTATAGGAGGCCTGGTAGCGCATGATCAAGGGTAATGTAACCAAGAAGAATTGCTGAAATCCTGGTGGGGACTTAGCATGATAGTGGGACAGGAGGAAAGTCAAAGGAAATAGAGGAAAGAGCTGGGAGGCAAAGGGGATTTATATAAGTTTAGATAAAGATATATGCATATGTAAATATATTTATATATTAGGATGGGGAACTATATCTATATGCATATATTTCTAGGTTTAGTATTAAGGTAGCAGAAGGATATTGGGTCTCCACTCAAGTACTCCCTCAATGCAAGAATACTTTCTTCTATTAAATTGGCATTCTATGATGCTCACCTTCCCAACAAAACTGCTGAAGACAAAGCGGGTAAATAAGCAAATGTGGTGAAGAAAGCTGATGGTGCCCGGCTATCAAAAGATATAGCGTCTAGGATCTTAAAAGCTTGAAGGTAAACAGGCGGCCATCTAGCTGAGAAGCAACAAAACCCACATGGAGGAAGCACACCAGCCGGTGTGATCACAAGGTGTCAAAGGGATCAGGTATCAGGCATCATCAGAACAAAAAAATCTTACCATAGTGAATAAGGGGGTTAGTGCTGAGTGGAGACCAAAGTCCATTTGTCAGCTACTGGACACCCCCTTACAGAATGGTCTCAAGGAGGAGATAAGCCAGTCAGGGTGCATTGTAGCAACAATGAAAAATATAAGTTTCCTCTAGTTCCTAAATGCTGCCCACCCACACCCACCCCCCCCACACCCCCCATCATGATCCCAATTTTACCTTGCAAGTCTGGCTAGACCAGAGGATTCACATTGGTACAGGTAGGAACTGGAAACACAGGGAATTAAGGGAGGATGATCCCTGCAGGACCAGTGGTATTAGTGGTGATACTGGGAGGGTAGAGGGAGATTGTGTTGGTTGTGAATTAATGCGTGTGTGAGACTTGAGGCTGAGGTCATTCAAAGATTGCTGAAAGGAAGTGGAAAGGCAGAGAAAAAAAGGCTTGAGCACCGTGGAGAATAGTGGAAACCCAGGAGGCATCAAGTCTATCTGCGGGGAGGCCAGGAGCCACGGATGGCATGTGGGAAAGTACACACAGAGGGTCATATTATAGTTTTCTGATATTGCACAGCAATGGAATCTTGTATAATAGCTTCAAGGACAAGCACTGGAAAAGAGAGGTCATTCAGTAGTCACGTGTATAGAGTGCTTCTCCCTGTTCCAGTGGAAAAAATACCGCAGGCGAAGTTCAGAGGGACAATAGAATAAAATCAGCCAAAAAATGCTCCTACCTTCCCCCAAGATTCTCTGTTAAAACTGCTGTTTTCTACACATTGAATTCATGAAAGATAAAAGGAGAGTGGATTCCAGAAAAATCAAGGAAGTCCTCTTTGGAAAGTAGAAATATGTGCCGTGAGATGCCTTAGCAATTTAGTTAACTGCTGATGGGTTCCCACAGGACAATGACATTCTCATATCAATATATTCGATTGTACTTCACTGAACATTGAGCATTCCCTCACCAGCAATAAGTATAATGTGTTTCTATATGTAAAGTGTGGTTAAGGCTTCACATTCGTGGAATTTAAAACAAAATAGAGCTTAGTTGAGCAACTTTGGATACTTGTGCTAGCCTGGATAGACTAGAGAAACAAATCCAGAGACATTCATATATATGTAAGAGAGAGCTTTATGTCAACGAGTAATTGTATATTGAGAAAGTATCCCAGCCCAGTCAAGATTAAGTCCATTAGTCTTATATTAGCCCATGTGTCAGATAGCAATCCATAAATTTCTCTTAGGACTCATGCAACACATGCAATGATGCTGAATGCAGGAAGATCACAGGCCAGTGGGTGGAAAGTCTTGTGGATCCAGTGGCGGTGGGAGCATCTCAGGGCTTGCATGGCTCTCCATGTGGCTCCTTCAGCTCCAGGGCTCTGGCTGCCATTAGCATAGCTTCATGTGACTTGTTAACAGAAAGTGAAGCAGGGAGAGTGTGTATCTTCCAGGAAGGGAGACCAGAGTTCCCAGAATCCTCAGGAGAAGGTCATGCCCACACAAAGGCATCATTGACAATGACCTGATTGACAGACATTTGCTGTCAATCCATCCTTTTCCACCCTTTTGCTCAAGTTGACAGGAGTTCGTATAACTGCCACAATAGTACTGACATTTTCACAATCTTCCTGTTCTTTAACTCACAGTCTTCCTGTTCTTTAACTCAGAATATCCATCCATTTATTTAGGCCTCTCTTGGCTTCTTGTAGTAGCATTCTGTATTTTTCTTTGTACAAGTCTTTGTTTCTATTGTTTGGTTCATTCCTCAGTATCTCTCTCTCTCTCTCTCTCTCTCTCTCTCTCTCTCTCTCTCTCTCTCTCTCTCTGTAGCTATTGTAAAACTTTTCTTGACTTCTTTTTCACAGCTTTACTGGAGAAAAATTAATGGAACAATTTTTGGCAATGTGATGAGGCCTTCTTTCCCCAAAGGAGGCTAGCATCCCTTTCCTTCAAGGGCTTGTAGATCTATAACTCAATTAAGTCTGAGAATTGATGAAAGAGACGTGACTTTCTATGTTGATGAGTCAAGTTAGATTGCTGTTTACTTGACCTAGAATTTTTCTCTTGTATAGATCAAATAAATATTTAGTAGGTTTCACATCCACTTCACTCCTATGGACACTACGATTAAGTAGCCAGTGCCATAGTCCATATAGCCAGTATCCACTCACCTCCACTGGTGTTAGCTGTGCCAATTCAGTGAGGACAGTTCTTATTGTAATATCTGCCCTACATATAGAGTGATCACAGTAGTCTTCAAAGATTCTGGGATTCCCTGCACACACATTTACTGCTCACAGTTGTAACATACATACGATTTACACTTGAGTTGGAGCTGGCTCAATGGTAACTAACAACACCAACAGCATGTGGAAAATGTTTGGAACAAGAGCAACATATGAATGTCCTCAATAAATAATAGTGGTTGTTATTGCCTGTGACAATCCTGAAAGTTCCAGAAGGATGATTTAATACTGGGCAGTAGTTTTTACCATTCAATTATGCCTTAGGCATTTAGATTTAATTAATGAAATTTATAATTAAAAGAGTGAACTCTACTGTATTCAATTTTGAAAGCAATCATTTAGACACTTGAGGAATCCCAGGAAAAATCTAGACTGTGACAAGAGGATGTAACTTATTGGACTTGATAAACCAGCTTCAATAAATGAGTAAGGGTGGTGGGGGAGGGCTGCCTTAAGCGGAGTCTGAAATACTGAGTTTGCACTCACCCAGTGATTCCTGATGATCTACTTCCATAAAGATTGCATGCAAGTTCATTTCAAACAAGCAAACATATACCACATTGCCATCAAGTTGAAGTAGAATTTTGCTACACAGAATTTTTTTCGTATTGTATTTTTGCCGTAAAATGTCAAAGAATAAGGCAGGGGAGTATTGAAACAATTTCATCTTGTGAAGACTATGTATTAATGAGAGAACACAGAAATTATAGAAACTAAGTAGCTCACATATCATTTTCCTGTGGCTTCCATAACAAATTACAAATCTGGTGATCTAAAGCAATGTAGTTTTCTCCCAGATCAAAATATGAGGAATCTGAAATCAAGTCTTTTTCAAGCTCTCAAAGAGAAGAGCTCTGGTGGTGTGGTGGGTTATGAGTTGAACTGCTAGCAACAACGTCAGTGGTTTGAAACCAACCGTCATTTGTGAGAGACAGACAGAGACTTTCTACTTTTGTAGGGAGGTACAGAAGTACAAAGTTACAGCATCCTAAAGTTCTATGGGTTTTGATACATGAATAATGTACCTAACATTATATATCATACAGTTGTTTCACCATTATGAAAGTTCTCTGTAGTCAACTATTTCAAAATCCCATCCCCCAAACATCTAGCAACTACTGATCTTTTTAGTGCCTATACAGTTTTACCTTTTCCATAATGTTATATAGCTAGAACAATATGTAGCTTTTTAAGATTTGTTTCTGTCCCTTATCAATGCCCATTTAAGATTCAACCATATCTCTTTATGGTTTCATAACATTTCTAATTTCTATTGAGTAATATTCTATTAAATGACTATGCTCTTAGTTTATTTGTATATTTTTTCTGTTGGTGGAAATTTGTAATTGTGAATTTTGAACCACTATGAATAAAATGACTATAGGCATCCATGGGCAGATTTTTGTGGAAAGCTTACATAACAATTGGGTAGGTTGATGAAGAATGGTTGCTGAGTTGTACAGTACGGCTAGAGTTAGCTCTGTAAGAAAGAAGAGAAATTATTTTTAAGATCACTTCTAATACCAATGTTTTATGATTCTATATGAAAACAGCCTTAGGTCCCCTCTATAGCAACACATAATATGAATGCGGGGTAGTGAAAATAAAGCAAGGAACACCAAATCAATATTGTTTTCCTGAGTATTTTAATCAGTGAGTGGATACTTTATCTCTCCCAACTTGTTTGATTAACAATCAATCTATGTGGAGAAATAGCTTATGATCTGTGTTAAAAGTCACTGTAGAAACTCAATGATATCAATATATTTTCTTTTTTCTTAAAAAAATTTATTGGTCTATATTTCACCTATTATACAATTCAGTAGTTCAATCATATTAATAAGTGTTGTATAACACATCATCAGTATATTTTCATGCAAATAGTTGCTAATAAGACATTTGTTTTCTCAGTATTTCAGGGCAATATCTATTGACATTCATTCAGTGCGCTCAGCTTATTCGAGAAATTGTCGGGTTGCAAAGAAATCCAACGGAAGCCCAGTGGGGGGTTGGGTGTGGGAAGCAGAAAGATTTCTCCCAAGTTGTCTCCCCCAAATATATGCCAAACTTAGCTGCTTGCTACATGTGGTGAATGATTACACACTTGGAGGTCAAAGGAAGTAGGCCAGGGGTTAATCTTCCTAAGGGTTATCAGCCATCCAGAGCAAGAAGACACCACTGTTTATCCCATAATAAGTAGGGCCCACTCCCTTCTGATAACGATAGTAGTTGAATGCTTCCTTGTAGGAGACCCAAGAGAGGTAAAGCAGACCCAAAGGTGACCAAAGTTAGGCCGCCATCATGAATCTAGGGTCCGCCCATCTTGTCACATGTAGACCTCTAGTTCCTCCCATTCCTATGTGCATACCCCTAGCTTATCCCCTTCCTGTCACGCTTATGCCTATTGTATAACCCCTTCCTATGATGTGTATGCCTATTGTACTACCCCTTCCTGTGCTGTGTGGTTACCTGTAATCATGTCCTCCCTAAGTAGTTATAAGTTTTGGCTAGCAATAAAGTTGGCCCCTGCTTTAGACTCTCTGGCTTTCCCCATGAGGACCACCAAGTGGGGCTGAGGTGAGCATGCTACCATGAATTGTGTCTGACTCCATTATTTCAATCTCTCATGCTCTCGATGCCTTTACTATAATCTTTACTTATTATCGCTGTACAGTTGCGCCGACTGGACCAGTGATGATTTGTTGAGGGCCCTCCTTTCCCCCACATTTTGTTTTTTAAAATAATTTTATTGGGGGCTCATACAAATCTTATCACAATCCATACGTACACCCATTGTGTCAAGCACATTTGTGCATTTGTTGCCATCATCATTTTCAAAATATTTTCTTTCTACTTGAGCCCTTAGTATCAGCTCCTCATTTCCCCCCTCCCTCACACTCCGTCCCTCCTGATTCCTTAATAATTTATAAATTATTATTACTTCATGTCTTACACTGTCCAATGTCTCCCTTCACCCACTTTTCTGTTGTCCGTCCCTCAGGGATGGGGTTATATGTAAATCAGTGTAATCTGTTCCCCGTTTCTCCCCAACCTTCCCCTTACCCTTCTGGTAACTCTACTCTCATTATTAGTCCTGAGGCGTTTACATTTCCTGGATTCCCTGTGTTACCAGCTCTTGTCTGTACCAGTGTACATGCTCTGGCCTAGCCGGATTTGTAAGGTAGAATTGGGATCTTGATAGCTTTATAGTGGGTGGGGGTAGGGGGAGCATTTAAGAGCTAAAGGAGAGTTGTATGTCTTATTGTTGCTATACTGTACCTGACTGGTTCATCTCCTCCCCACGACCCTTCTGTAAGGGGATGTCCAGTTGCCTACAGATGGGCTTTGGGTCCCCACTTTGTACTTCCCTCATTCGCAATTTTATGATTTTTTTGTTCTTTGATGACTGATACCTGATCCTATCAACACCTCATGATCACACAGGCTGGTGTGCTTCTTCCATGTGAGCTTTGTTGCTTCTCAGCTACATGGCCACTTGTTCATCTTCAAGTCTTTAAGACCCCAGGCGCTATATCTTTTGAAAGCCGGGTACCATCTACTTTCTTCACATTTGCTTATGCACACATTTGTCTTCAGTGATTGCGTCAGGAAGGTAAGCATCATAGTATGTCAGTTTAATTGAACAAAGTGTTCTTTCATTGAGGGAGTACTTGAGTTGAGGCCAATGTTCATCTGCTACCTTAATACAAAACCTATAAATATATGCACATAAATCTATTTCCCCATTGTCATGTATATAGTTACATATGTACATGCCTGTATTTAGACCTCTATAAATGCCCTTTGCCTCCTAGTTCCTTCCTCTATTTCCTTTTACTTTCCTCTTGTCCCACTATCATGTTCAGCCTCCATTTGGGTTTCAGTAATATCTCTTGGTTACATTGCCCTGATCAAGCCCTACCAGGGCTCCTACACCCCCCAGACCATCGATTTTGATCACTTGTTGTTCCCTTGTCCCTGGGTTTGTTAACACCCACTTCCTTTCCCCAGCCTCTCCCTCTTCTATGTCCCCCCAGAACTGTCGGTCCAGTTGTTTTCTACTTCAGATTGTTTATTCTGCCTGTCTTATTTATATAGACCTGCATAGATAATAATATGTACAAAAAACCAAGACAGAGCAAAACAAAGCAACAAAAGAAAACAAAACACCAACACCACCACCACCCACCCACCCACCCACAACAAAAAACACAACAACAAAGAAAAGCCTGTAAATAGTTCAAGGTCTGTTTTTTGTCCTTTAGGAGTGTTTTTCCCGTAGTCTGATGGTGTGCTTAGCCCTGGCCCTAAAGTCTATTTTGGTATTCTCTGGAAACTTCATTGCTCTGTTCCCCTTGCTGTTCCATTGCACACCCTTAGTGTTTTGCCTCAATGTGGTGGGGTCAGAATCGGCTTCAATTCCCACACTGTGTCTCCAGTGTTGTCCCCCCCAGTAGCACTATGGGTCAGTGAGGAATGTTGTATCTCATAGTGGGGCCGACCATATGGTCCTCTCTGTGCTTTGGCTACTCTGAACAGGAATATCATCCTCAGGACTTGGTGGTCCAGTATGTGTTTCACTCTCTTTCCCTCCCCCTTCATTTGCTCCTGTGTCCTTTGATCAGACATGTCCCTCTTCGTGAGCTGTAGCTTCAGTGCTGTCCTCTGAAGTGAATTCTTCTGCGGGGAGAGGGGCCCAGGGTTGTTGCTGTTTTTAATTATTATTATTATTTCATTTTAACTCTAGCAAAAGGAAAGCTGACTTCTAATGCTGAGAAAATGTACTGGTGAAAATTGGAATTGTTTTTTTTTTTAATTATACACACTTATTTAAATTCTAATTCAAGAATGTGGTCCACCAGTTTTTTTTATTTGAAATCATTAGGTACTTTAATTTTTCACAATTGATTTTTGAATCAACACTGCTTACAAAAATTATACAGACCCCATTTACGCAGACAGTTGTAGTAAAGCATTACTAAGGAAGTGACTATCAGTAAATGGCTTTCCTTTCAAGATGTTCTCCAAGATGTCAAAGAGAATTACTCTCACTTCCAATTAGGAAGGTAATTTTACTTCTTGCAACAACTAAGCTTTGGAATGACTGAAACAACACATATAACAAGGAGCAATGCTTCCAGGAAAGAAATCCCTTTGGCAATTCCCCATTCATGTGCCCACATTATGTCTAAGAGGAATAAAGGCAGAGGAAAAAATTAGGCTTACTCACAGAATTTCTTATTCTTGAACACCTTGAAGTTTTAAATGATATGGAGGAGAAGACTAGCTAGTTAATAGCAGATGCCAGCCCATTGTCCATCGTCCTTTGAAGGAAAGGATTGTTTGAAGTGTACATGAAAAGACTAAATCATTAACATATCTATTCTTTTGGGGGGGGAGGGGCTTTAAAGAGCAGAACTTTATCTTGTTTTAATTTTTAGCGACTCAAACTTTTAGACTCAAAGCCTCAATCAAGGAGTCAGTAATGTTGATTTCTTCTCTCTCCTACTTACTGGTGTTTGTTGATTAGGGCCTTGGTAGTCTTTTGTTTATGGGTAAAAAATCTATTTAATGATTTTATTGGGGCTCATACAACGCTTATAGCATTCCATACATCCATCCATTGTGTCAAGCACATTTGTACATTTATTGCCATCATCATTTTCAAAATATTTGTTTTCTACTTGATATCTATTCTAAAGATTGAATTGATTTCTTAGGTGTACACCTCAAGTTGCTAGAATCTCTGGAAATACAAATGAGTTGTAATATTATGAATCTGTAGTAAAGTATCATTTGTTTGGATGGATGGGTGTGGTAGTTAGATTTTTTGCCAACCTGAATTTGTACAACAGTGCAAAGGTGGAGTCAAGCCTATCAATCAGTTCATAGTCAGCTAATGTCTCCTTGAAGATGTGGCCTCTTCTACAAGAAACAGTGAGAATTTCTCCTTCCTTATTCTGCTCCTTCAATTCCCCGCTTACTGGAACTCTGTGCCTGCCTCCAGGGGTGGCCTGCTGTGCATACCTGACCTTCAGAGTTGTTGGAGTCTTGAGATTTTTCTATTGGATCCACAAGACTCTGTTCCCATTTACCTGTGATCTTCCTGAACTACCCTTCACCTTTCTGTAACATCAGATTGAAGTCACCTGAGTCTGAAGAGGGCCCTAGCTAGTATTGGACTTGTGAACTTGAATTGGACTGGGCTAAGTTACCTTCTTGATACAAAATCATTTATTGATATAGAGCTGTTTCTTATACTGGCATGGGTGTCAACGGTATTGTTTCTCCAGACAAATCAGCGCAGGTCCAGGGGGCTAATGGAAGGAGATTGGAAGAGTTTCCAAACATCTACAGTAAAAGACAGTTTAATATAAATCCTGAGTTAATTAAACCAAAAGTTACCACAGACAGACTGAGGATAAATAAAGTATTTCTAGATAGAATGATGAACAGGTTTAAAATTCATACAACTAGCAAGTGTCCCAAAAGGAAACCATGTATTTCTTAACAAAAGTTACTAAGAGTGACTTTTGAATATCATTCCATCTGAAAGGAAATTTTGTAAATATTTAATGCCCCACTGTTAAAATTACTGTTGACATTTATTTATCAATTTAGCAGTGCTACTAATGAGATGGTAGTATTAGTGTTCCTCTTTGCAGAAGGTTGGTCTCTCTTGTCCATCAGTTTGTCATTTGAGGTGATGTATGTGTCCTTGTGATACTGGAATTTATGCCACAAATATTTCAAGGAACAGTAGGATTATCCATAGTAGGTAGGTTTCAGCAGAGCTTCCGGACAAAGAGCAGACTAGGAAGAAGGAATAGGTAGTTCATTTCTGAGGGATTACCACTAAAAAAATATCTATGAATAACAGCAGAGCATTGTCAGAGTGTTAGAAAGTTGAGTCCCTCTGCTTGGAAAGTAAACCAAACTCAGTGCTGTCAAGTCCACTCTGCCCATAGCGACCCTGTGTAGTGACTCTGTGACTTTGAACATTGTTCTGTGAGTAGACAGCCTCATCTTTCCCCCTCTGAGCAGCCGGTAAGTTTGAAGAGCTGATTGTGCCCTTAGCAGTCCAATGCTTACCTGATAGTACCACCAGGTTGGAAGGCATTCCAAATATGACTGGGGCAAAGATAACCTTTCAAAGTAGAATCTATCTTAACAATGCGGGTGCAGCAAAACTTTCAGAACCTTAATAAACTAATGGGGTATGATACAAAATGTGAAGAAAGAGCTACAAATATCTATTAATAATCAGAATATGGAGTGTAGTATGAATATAGGATAACTGGGAAGTTGTCAAAAGTGAAATGGAACAAAGGAAGATGATATCCTAAGCATTGTTGAGCTTAAATGGACAATTATTGGACATTTTGATTCAAGAAATTATATGGTCCGCTATGCAAAGAATTCAAAAGGAATTGAATTTTATTCATAGAACATAATTCCTGGTTTGAAGTACAGTGGAGTCTGTGATAGGATAATATCTATATACCTACAAAGAAGATCAGTTAATACAACTATTATTCAAATTTAAGCACCACCCAATAAAGTTAGTGATGGACAAACAGTAGAATTATATCCAATTTTCAGTTCTGAAATTGATCAAGTGTGCCCTGACAATGCAGTGATAGTGTAAACCAGGAGAGGAAGCCTGCCATTGGGGGGGATGCTTACCATTACTTAGATAAACCCTAAGTAGGAGAACTGCCATGTTTCTAATCCTACATTTTTTAAACCAAATTTCTATTCAGCCTTTGGTGACCAAAGCTGTGTGCGATCAGATACCTGAATTATAGATTTTATCTTTTTTTGAGATGAACAGCATTCTTTATAGACAACACTAGAAGGATCCATCTTGGAAATCCCACTAAGTGATCCATACTTACCTTAAACCTATTGAAGATAAAAGGAACTGAAACACCCCTTAGAACTTAAGACTGGGATGTCCTAATGTGAGAAGAAGCAGATGACTGAATTGCAAAGTCAGGGATTTGGAAGCCATTAAGTTTGGTTCAAATAAAAATCTATTGCTTTTGAGATTGCACAATAATTAACAAATTAAGACTGCCATGTATTTACTACTTTCATACTCTGTTTTTATGACATGTTTCAGTTCTGCAGATATAGTTTGGCCTTAGTGAATGAGTATTATTGGAAATTATTGTTTTTTTCAATAGTTTTCAGTTTGGGTGGCAGGGATAACCAAGAATGTAGATCGTCTTACAATCAAACAAAGTGCAATTAACGCTACCCTCTCCAGTCAGCCCAGGAAGGGGAAGTCTCTCTTGAGGGCTTTCCTGGGTTCATCTTTGATGGAGGTCGCCTGACTGGGGACAGTACTGGTGGCCTGATCATCATGCATCATACCCTATGAGTCTCACCCTGACTGCCTTGGTTGGAAGGCCCTAGACCAATCTTGTAAGCCCTTCCTTCTATCTAACATAATTTATGGGTTCCAATCATGGTCCATTTCCTGTTGCTTCTGTAGACTCACCTATAACTAGGATGTATTGCTCAGCCACCAGTCATAAGTTGTGAGAGTTTCCTTTGGTCTATGCCTTATCCCCCCCCCAACAGTTTTGTTGGCACATTGTTTACATATCATACAATAAAATGGTTCAATAATTTGATCATATCCAGGAGAATTGTACAGTCATTACCACATCAATTTTAGAACATTCCTCCCACCCCAAGGTCTATGCCTTACTTAACTAGCTTTGTGATATGAATCTTCAGATGCCATTTTGATCTCATGCTAATAGCCTCCCTACTCTGGATAATATGTCTTTGTCTCTTTAAAGATTTAATAAAAGTTCTCCTTAAATTAAAAATTTTAAAGTGATCATTCTATATGTTTCAGCCTAAGAAATATCCCTATAAATGTATACTTTCCTTTTCTTAATAACACTTAATATTCTATATGACTGACTAGATTAATGAAAATAATTATTAGAATTTCTAAATAACTCATGGAGGTTGTTTTTATTATTGCTCAAGGAACTGAGAATATGTACCATACATACAAGTGGATTTTGAGCTCATACTTAATCATAAACCATGCTGTGAGGACAATTAATTCTTATGATGTTAACTTCCTTGATACTTGTTCTCATGAAATGATCTCTGAAAATATGTGTGCTATATCAAAGTGTAGTGAAGAAATGAGATAGTGACTAGCTAGACATTGGATAGGGCAAGATATGACAAAATAATAATTTATAAATTATCAATGGCTTATTAGGGAGGGGGGAGCGGGGAGAGAGGGAAAAATGAGGATCTGATGCCAAGGGCTTAAGTGGAGAGCAAATATTTTGAGAATGACGAGGGTAATGAATGTAGATGTGCTTTACACAATTGATATACGTATGGATTGTGATAAGATTTGTATGAGCCCCTAATAAAACGATTAAAAAGCAAAGAATAGCATCTGAGTCTTTAAGGTTTGTCTTATAACAAGCAGCCGTCTAAATGAGGTATCATCTAAGTCCACATTGAAAAAAACACGCTATCCAGTGTGATGAAAAGATTATTAATAATACAATGTGGTAATAAAATCAAGTATCAGAAGCAAGGGACTATAGTAGAGCTTAAATGTCCTTCTCTAGGGACCAATTCTTCCTCACAGCATGTCTGAGTAAGTGAGACAAAGTCTTCCATGCTTGTCTCTAAATAGTATAATGATTGTCCTTCTTTCAAAGCACGGAGCCTTAGTGCCGTTACATGTTGGCCTGCTAACCACAAGGTCGGTGACTCAAACCCACCAGCTGTTCCTCAAGAAAAGATCCGGCTGTCTACTCCTATAACGATTTTCAGTCTCAGAAATTGACAGGGACAGTTCTATTTTGTCCGATAGGGTCACTAGAAGATGAAATAGACTCAATAGCAGTAAGTTTGATTATTTTTAAAAATAATTTTGTTGAGGACTCATATAAATCTTATCACAATCCATACATACATCCATTGTGTCAAGCACATTTGTACATTCATTGCCCTCATCATTCTCAAAACATTTGCTTTCCACCTGAGCCCTTGGCAACAGCTCCTCATTGTCCCCCCTCCCCCCTCCCTCATGAACCCTTCATCATTTATAAATTATTATTTTGTCATATATTGCCCTGTCCGTTGTCTCCCTTCACCCACTTTTCTGTTGTCCGACCCCCAAGGAGGATAGATATATGTAGATTCTTATAATTGGTTCCTCTTTTCCAACCCACCCTCCCTCCACCCTCCTGGTATCGCCACTCACATCACTGGTCCTGAAGGGATCATCCACCCTGGATTTCTTGGGTTTCTAGTTCCTGTCTGTACCAGTGCACATCCTCTTGTCTAGCCAGACTTGCAAGGTAGAATTGGGATCATGATAATGGGGGTGGGGAGGGGAAGCGTTTAGGAACTGGAGGAAAGTTGTATGTTTCATCGTTGCTACACTGCACCTTGACTGGCTCATCTCCTCCCTGAGACCCTTCCATAAGGGGGTGTCCAGTTGCCTACAGATGGGCTTTGGATCCCCACTCTGCACTCCCCCTCATTCACAATGATACAATTTATTGTTCTTGGATGCATGATACCTGATCCTTCTTCACCTACACTGTAATTTAAATGAAGCATTTCTTCATTGGTCTTCCTTCTTCATTATCACCTTTAGTTTTTTTTTCCTTATTCACAGTACTTCCCACCACATAATAAACATATACTGGAAACAATAGTTTGGGTCATGGTGCACCTTAGTGCCTGGGAACTAGGAGTCTTGAGTTAACTGTGTTGACAGAGACATGACCCTTCCCAGGATCATAGGGGAAGATCTTTTCTCCTGTCTCTGATAGACCTTGAATTTCTTGACTTGTAGATACATGCTGTCTCCCTTTTCTATAGCCCTCTGTGCCTCTTTTTTATAGGACACCACTCAGATTTTATTAGGCTCTATCCTAATCCATCCATGTATCCATGTTAAAGTAATTTATAGTATTTTAATCATAATATAACCTTATGTTAACTTACCTTATAAAAATTATGAAGATTTTTAAAAAATAAGGCCAGGTTGAATAGTACAGGGGTTAGGATTTCAGCATACCATTTTTTGGGGGGACACAATCTAATCCATGTCATGGTAATTTTAATCCAAATGATTTATTGATGTTCAGTGTGTTTTACACGTACCTACTAAGTTTCTCTGCTCTGCTAATCATTGAGTTTCTGATACATCACTTGTCACAGCGAAGAACAGTGGGAAGTGCTTCTCATGAAGGTCTGCTCCTAGATACTAGTGTGCCCTCCAAGCCCCGCATCCCTGCCAACAGTGCCTTCCCAGTGCCTTAGCCTACGTCTCATCTGGAGCCTCTGTAGTCAAAGTCCCCTTTGGAAGGGGAAAGATAGCCACTACCTCAATGCTCCCACCCCAACCGTTGTCCACTCTGCAGTAACTGTGGCTTCCTGTGTTTGGGTCAACCCCACACTCCAGGCCTGTGCCACAATAGATTTCCCTCCTTCTATGAGTTCATCGCATTTTGTTATGGTGGACTGAGGAAACTATTACAGAGGTTACATGTAAGCAGGAGAGGAACCTCTTTCTTGTATACAGAACAAAAACACACTATTTTGTGTCTTTCCCCCTCATATTCCTTGCCCTGTAATCTTTTCTCCATGCCTGTATATCTGGATCCCAAATCCTCAATATGTTTTTAATTTGGACTTGCTAATGATGGTAAACATTGATATCAATAAATGCCATATGACAAACCCCCCCCCCCCCGGTATTTGAGAGCATGCTTGTATAGGAATCAAGGAAAAGCATGGATTTTGTCATTAACGGTTGCTGTACTTGCTGTTCTGGCATTAATGGTGCTATTAATAGTGCTTTAGTAGCAACAATTCAAACACTCTGTTGTTTTTTTCCCTAACACAGATGTCACCATGCATTGTTTATAAAATAGTGTTCATGGTAGAACGCTTCAAAAGTACTACTTATTTCCATGTTTCTCATGTTATATTAGTGTATCTTTGAAAATTCTGATTTTTATTCACACAGAACTTGCAAAGTTTGATATTAAATTCTCCGGGGACCATCAATATCTGTGCTGCGTGGTTTCTTCTTGGCAATACATAAATCTGGATTCTGGTTGCCGGAACAGAAGGAGAGAAGTGGCACAGGCTGTCAGAGCTCCATGTCCCTTGTGCTTGCTGCTGTCGGTGCTAATGGCTTCTCCACACACTCCCACATCCCCTGTCACCCTTCCTATCCACCTGCAAATCTGTCAGAGAGGTAATTTTCTAGCTTCTGTCTGGCTGTTTGTATTTCCAATAGATTCATCTCCTTTGCTCCTGGACAGCCCCTGAGGCAAGGGTGAAAGTTTGACTAGATGGATACTGGTGGACAGCCATGGTTTTCCTTTCGCCACCATCTCTTTCCCTCTCTGAAAATGCAATCCTTGTTTCCTTGGGAAATTCATTTTATGAGGTGCAAATACAAATAATGTTTCCCAACCCTTTCCTCTAAACAAACACATACATTTGTGCACATAGCTCTATCTTTTTTGGCAGCTGATCAACTGCCAACCAAGTGACTCTGAGATGTCCCATCATTTGGTATGTAGCAATACAATTTATTTATTATTTTTTGCAGTTTGCTATATGACCTTAACAAATTAACTTGACATGTGTAAATTATTTAGAAAACCCTCATAGAATTTTTGAGAGTATTAACTTGGAACATATAAAACACTTAAAATAGCAATAAATGAAAGCTTATAATGATTAGTATTAGAAGTAACAGCCTTGTTATTTTAGCTGATAAATAATTCTCAGGTTTCAATAGCACAGTTTTATGTGCTAGAATTTCTACTCGAGGTGCACTATGAAAAAAAATTAATTGATGATTTCAATCAGTGAAAAGGATACAGAAAAGCTAAAAGCCACATCTTAAATGAACTAGAAACATGTCCAGAGCTTTAAGAGTGTTTCCTTGGAAAAGATATACATGTGTTTCCTGTTCCCTGAAGAGTAGTTGAAAATTCAGGTTACCTTCCACATCAGGAGCAGCATTTAAGCTATAAAACATATCTATTTTATACCCCCTAGAACCATAAACTTGCAGCTTTATGATCGATAATTGCCTAGCCAAGGACTTCCTGTTTAGAACTTCCTACAAAACAAATTACCTTGTGCAGAGCAACCTTCGTGACTTATTAGAGGGTCAGCTGACAAGGACATTTCCAGCCAGCTACTTTACTTCCACTCTTCTTGAAGAGGGGCTCCCAACAAAGGGAAGCCGGCTTCCAGTCCAGCTGTTTTAACTTTTGCCTCAACGGTTCCATTAAGAACATTGAAAGCAACTACCCCAAGCCATATAGCCCTGTCCATAATTTACATATACCTTTAAGCACAGCTCGTGATTATCAGTGTTTCCTCCCCTTGGTTTGATCACAAAAGTATATTGCTCCTGAATTACTTTTGCTAACTTGTTGGCTTTCTGATTAAAACTAAAGTACCCGTAAGCCACATAATATTTATCAGTAGTTGCTGGCTGCATCAATTGATCTCCAAATATTGAAATAAATTTTAACTTTTCTATTAGACCCAAGTATATCATGGAGACAAGGGTAAATTTTTAAATATATCTAGACAGATGAACGTTGTCCTCAGTTGCTTAGGCTGTAGCCCGACTCACAGCAACCAATGTTTACAGAGTATGCGGGGGAGTTTACTCACCTGACCTCACTCCATGCAACTTCTTTCTGTTTCTGTGAATGCAGAAGGACATGAAAGGGCAACGATTTGATGACTAAGAAGAGGTGAAGAAATAAACGAGGGAGAGGCTGTCAACCATCCAAACAGGTGAGTTTGAGAAATGTCTTTAAGAATGCAATCACAAATTCGACAAATGTGTTAAGTATAATGGAGAGTACTTTGAAGATAAGGTTGTTTTGTAAAAAAAAAATTAAATACATAGCTTTGGAAAAAATGTTATTTTTCCCCCATTGTTTAGAGAGTGGGGGGGCACCTCCTCATACATCTGTTTGGTTTTCAAAGCTGTGACTGTGAGTACCAGATCACCAATCTGTCTCCCAGGACACCTCTAAGTAGGTTCAAATCCCCAACCCCTTGGCTAGAGGCTGAGAGTTTAATCATTTATACCATCCAGAGACTTCTAGATAGAGGGTTTGATAGAGCCAGTAGAATAAGTACAACCTACTCAATTATAGTCCTATCATAATCGATCACTAACGCTTATCTGTCCGTTTGTTGGCTGCCGTGGCTTGCATATTGCTGTGGTGCTGGAAGCTAAGCTTTGTGTTCAAATACCAGCAGGGTCACTTCACCCATGACTTCCACACTAACCACAGCCTAGGAAGGAAGGCTTGATGGTGTGCTTCTGAGTGGCCGGCCACTGAAACCTCATTAGCAGCAAAACCTTGTCTGATGCAGCGCCGGCAGGTAAACCCTTCAGGCTGAAAGGTGGCCAAAGCAGTCAATCTTAATGATGTGGAAAGGAAAACTTTCAGGACCTCCATTTTCTGGTACAGCAGGACTCAAAATGAGACAAAACAGTTTCAAAGAGGCCCAGCAAGGAAGAGGAAGACCCTTCATTAGAGGAATTGATTGACAGAGTGGTTGCAAACACAGTAACAACCCAGAAGATGCCACGGGGCTGGGCAGTGTTTCATTGTTGCCTATGGGGCCCCTGTGATCAGAGCTACCTTGACAGCATCTACCAATAGGAATTGACTATAATTTCTTGTAAGTGCCAAAAGAGTGTGTGTGTATAATTTTATTGGGGACTCGTATAGCTCTTGTATCCATCCATCCATCCATCCATCCATCCATCCATCCATCCATCCATCCATCCATTGTGTCAAGCACATTTGTACATTTGCCGTTATCATCATTTTCAAAACATTTTCTTTCTACTTGAGCCCTTGGTATCAGATCCTCATCTTTTTTCCTCACTCCCCCATCCTTCCTTCCTCATGGACCCTTGATAATTTATAAATTGCTATTATTTTTTCATGTCTTACCCTGATTGATGTCTCCCTTTACCCACTTTTCTGTTGCCCATCACCCAGGGAGAGGTTATATGTAGATCACTGTGATCAGTTCTCCCTTTTGTCCCCCACCTTACCCTTACCCTTCTGGTATCTCTATTCTCATGATTGGTCCTGAGGGGTTTATCTGTCCTGGATTCCATGTGCTTCCAGCTCTTATCTGTACATGTACCATATACATGCTCTGGTCTAGCTGGATTTGTAAGGTACAATTGGGATTATGATAGTCGGGGGGAGGGAGCATTAAAGTACTAGAGGAGAGTTGTATGTTTCCTCAGTGCTACACAGCACCCTCACTGGCTCATCTCTTCCTTGTGACCCTTCTGTAAGGGGATGTCCAGTTGCCTACAGATGGGCTTTGGGTCGCCATTCTGCATGCCCCTCATTCACATTGATATGATTTTCTTGTTCTGGGTCTTCAATGCCTGATACCTGATCCCATCGGCACCTCATGATCACACAGGCTGGTGTGCTTCTTCCATGTGGGCTTTGTTGCTTCTGAGCTAGATGGTCGCTTGTTTATCTTCAAACCTTTAAGACCCCAGATGCTATATCTTGCCAAAAGTATATTTTGTTTACTACACTCTATCTAGAATCTAACATAGTCCCTAGTACAAATATGAACAGTCACAATATTCATCAGTTAATAAAAATTATTCAGTTTTAATATTTGAATATTATTTTGTTGTTATTTCTAGTTTCCACAAACCTGGATACCATCTGCAGAAATATATAATGCTGTAAATTAATTATATGCTGTAGAAAATACCATAAAGCATAAAATATGTCACAACCGTATTTCCTCTCAGGCAAGTATGTTAAAAATTTCCTAAAAAATAACTTTCTAACCACATATTCATATATAATCCTTTGTACACAGAATCCAACTCAAGGAAAGAAATGTGTTTCAAATGAAAAACTGTTCCCTGGAATGTAATCAATTATTTAATAAGGCTTTTCTACCCATAGCCTTTGTTGCTCTCACCAAATGGCCTTCATTTTCCTGGTGGGTCTGGGCTAAAAGATATTGATTATATTTTATGATTCAGTAGTGAGATATTGATAATAGGGTTAATTGTGATTGCCACCCTGCTGACAATAAAACCATCTCAGAAGCAGGAAGTAGGGTTGGGAGTTTCACCACCAGCAAAAGAGAAGAGCCAGGAGTGGAATATGTCTCTTGGACCCTAAGATCTCTCGCATTGAACTTCCTTCATTGGGGGACAGAACATGAGACCGTATTGCAATTCCCAGCCCATAGAGCAAGTAAAGTGGAATGGTTTGGGGCAGCCGGCTGGTTTGTGGAGTGGAGTACCTCCAGGCACCTGATTGGAAAATCTAGGTTTGTTGACTACAGGAGCTAAAGCTGAATGCCTTTGAGTTGAAGCTTACAGCAGGAATGGCCTGCCCTTTGGGCACAGCAACCATAAATGAGCTTTGTAATGTTGTCCAAGCAGGGTGGAAGTCAGGCCTTTAGGCTTAAGTTGAGGGAGGACCACGTGATGGCATGACAGTGACAAAACTATCCCTCCTGAGCAACTGTGTCCTGCATGTTTTTTTACTTGAATTGTAACCTGTTAACTTCCCTAATAAATCCCATAATTGTATTGTCTGTGAATTTTGAGTGGCCACTGCAATGAATTATCAAACCCACTTGAAAAATAGAGGGTAGGAGAGACAGTTGATGTTGATGTACCAATTGGTAAGAAAAGTTCAAGTTGGGAGATCTAACCTTAGTCTCACAGGACTTGACTTTGGGCGGTTAATGCTGTTGCTGATTTTCCTTCTCCCTCTTTGAAGTTAGAGGTGTTCAGATGCCACCTCCACACCATTTCATTCCTTTTCAAACTCCCTAAATCCTATTTCCATAGGCTTTTCCAAATTTATTTTTCCCTCTTTTGCTAAATGAAGGAGCCTTGATGGCATAGTGGTTACACATTTAGTTGTTCACCTGTCAATCAGATCATAGCCAATCAGGCCTCTGTTGGGCATGGCCTTCTCCTGAGGATTTTGGAAGCTCCTGTCTTCCTCCCTGGAGGTGGGACAGACTCTCTGCCTCCCCCTTTCTTCTGTTGAGACACTCAGAGAGCTGGAGGAGACATATGAAGACCTGTGCCAACGTTGAGATGCTTGCACTGCTACTGGATCCACAAGACCTTTTACCCACTGGCCTGTGAACTTCCTCCATTCAGCATCATTGCATGTGCTGCATGAGTCTAAAAATAAATTTATGGACTAGTATTGGACATATGGGCTAATATATGACTTATGGACTTGATCTGGACTGGGCTGGGATGTTTTCTCAATATATAATTTCTTCTTTATATAAAGCTTCTTCTTATAACACAGGTCTATGAATATGTTTCTCTAGTCAACCTGGACTAACACAGTTAATGAGTGATTTCTTTATACTTCTATTCATGTGACAGATTTTGAATTTCATGGGTATTTTGTTGTTTAGGAAAAAGAAGTATTTTATTTATTGATAAGGATATACAGTTTTGATTCTGGGAACCTAACAGCAATACTGTGAAAAGCAGATGAATTTTCTTAAGTTTGGAAATTTAAAATCATTGTTTCGATTCCTACATGTTTGCTCCTTGCTCTTAATCTAGTGGGCTAAGCATTGGGCGCTAACAAGGAGGACATCAGTCGGCAGACACCAGCTGCTCTGCAATAAAGATTTCCAATGCTAGAAAGCCTGGGGTGCAGCTCTAGTCCGTCCTACCTACTGGGTTGCTATGAGTCAGAATAGACTGAACAGTGTAGACATGTTTTATGTATATCACTTAATCACCCACAATATTTTCATAGGTAGAAAGCTAAAGTAATTTTAAAAACAGTTTCAAGAGAAATTTAACATTGTTATCCCTGAAGTGCAGCATAAGAGAAACCACGAAAAAAAAGATTCACCTCAATTGGCTGTGAATTTTAACAGGTACAATTTTTGTTTTATTGCAAGGCACACAATAATGGGTATAATGTACAATTATCATCTAAAAGTTCAAGATATAAACAACACACATTAGGTAAAACATTCAAACATGGATATGTTTTTTTTCAAAGAGAAAATAAAATGTCTTACCACAAATGGGTTACATCTTTTTTGGATGGATTTTCCACATTCTATTGGGCTGTTTTTTTCTTAGGACTGGAAACAAATGTGTCTCTTCCAGTCCGTTGGAGATATATATATATATATATTCTAAATTTCTTGGCATAGACACAGTTGTGTTTCTAGCATTACATCCATCTGTTGAAATTTTCCATTGGTATTCTGTTAATTCCTGAAGTCTTGTTTTTCATCAATGCCTTTAGTGAAGCCAGGACATCTTCCTTCTGTCATTAGTTCTTGATCATATGCTACCTTATGAAATGGTGGAGCATCGATTAATTATATTGAGTATAGTGACTGTTTATTCCTTCCATTTTTGATGCTTCCAGCATCATTCAATATTTTTCCTATAGCCAGACCAAAGCATCGAGTCAATTAAAAATCACAGTGACCCTATGTGGGACTTCCAAAGATATTAAATCTTCATAGGAACAGAGAGCCTTAATTTTTTCCTGTGGAGTAGCTAGTGGGTTTGAACCACTGACCTTGAGAGTAGCAGCCCAATGCTATGTCAATATTGCAAGTTGAAGCTTAAAAATATTTTTCTGCTTTTTGCTTGAAAAATGCTACATGCTCTTCCTTTCTGTTTACCAACTCTAGATTCCTACACATTTCATAACACATTGCCTTCTTGAGCCATGCTTTGAAATCTTCTGTTCAGCTCCTTTACTGATTTTATCCATTCACATTAGTTCCTCTATGTTCAGGAGCAAGTTTCCAGTCTCTTCTGGCATCTATGTTTTAATCTTTCCTTTCCTGTCTTTTTAACGAACTTCTGCTTTCTCCATGTGTGATATCCTTGTTGTCATATCACAATTCATCTGATATAAAGTCATTATTGTTCAGTAGGTAAATGTAGTCTTCAGATACTCTAAATTCAGGTGTGATATATTTAAGGTTAGTCTTTGGCTTTCCTGGACTTTTCACTTTTCACCTTAAATTTGAGCAATTCATGGTGATACCATAGTCAGCCTTGTCCTTTTTCTGACTACTCATATTGAGTTTTCCATCATCGTATCCCACTGTGTATTTCACGCAATGAGGTCCACTGCATTCAGTGTATTCCAGTACCATGTTCCTTAATATTGTCGTTGTTAGGTGCCATTGAATCAGTTCCATCTCATAGCCAACTATGTACAATAGAGCTAACCCTGCCCGGTCCTGTGCCATCCAAACAATCGTTCTTATGTTTGAGCTCTTTTCCCCTAATGTAGTGATATAAAAAAATAGATACACCTACTCTCCTTGTTTATGTTTTGGGGAACAGGTGGTAATAGCAACAAAGAAGCTTAGATTATCTCTCATGAGCACTCATGGACTCTGCCTCTCTTTTCTTTGGCTAAAAGTTTACAGGAGGAGAAAACCAAGATGATCAGGCAAAAGGTCAGACCCAATAAGGGCAATTAATCCTAGGAAGTCATGTAGAGTACCACAGAGAACACATTACTATAATTTTACTCCACTATTGTATCCGTGCTAACTTTTTGTTTGGCATAAGAAACCACCCAGCAAATCTCCTGGGCTTTGTTGCTGCATAAGGGTTCCCTCAGGGTTTGTTGCTGGTACTACTCTCCCGGTATATAGATTCCTTTCATATGGTAGCTGGGGTTTTTAACCATGATGTGAACGTTGAGAAATATTTCAATCATTTCTATTTATATTTAATTCAATGAATCAAATGACATCTAAGAATTTTAAGGAAATTTTAGAAATGCCCAAAGAGCCTGTCATAGTCAATCAGGTAAAACCTTGCCATCTGACCTGCTGTCATTTATGGTAGGTGCCAGAAATATGTAAAAAAAACTTTGATGCAAGGTTTTGTTTTCAAAAATAGTATATGCACGAGAGAGAAAGCACAAGTGAACAAAACTGAACCGATATCACGATGGAGAACTACAAAGGTCTATACATTTGATTTTCCTGTTAGGTTCTAGAGAGTGGTACCCACCTAACAGAGAATTTAAGACGGGATGGGTTTATTTCTAAATTATCCCTTTCTTCGGCTGAGACAAATTATCCAAAAAAGCCATTAACTCTGAAACCATATGTTTCAAGAGAAATAAAAAGGGGTGGGCAAAGATTTATATGTCATCTGGGATTTTAGCAAAATTACGCTAAATGTGCTGTTTGTGGAATTATCCTCAGCAGGTGTACTCTTTGCAGAACACAGGTCAAGGTATGTCCTTGCAAAGTAAAAGGTATAATGTCCTCATTCTGCCTGCATTTATGAACAATTTTACTTTGTGCTGAAAGCAACTGAATAATATCCCAAGATCTATACAATATCCCCATATTCATAAAGAGATGCTACAAATAAACTAGATTCTGTCTAGAGTTGAAGCCTCAAAGTGAGTTGAACACATGAACATGAGAGCTACACACAGTGGTAAAGCACTAAGGATGATCAGGTCCCAGGAAATAGCTGATGGGAGTGGAAAACATTACACCTCAGCTCTCTATATATCAGGAAGATCTTTAGCAGAACCTACGAAATGGCCTGGCTAGAAGAAAGTCAATTTTTTATTCGCCTATATACTACATTTACAGAATAGACTAGAGATAATTACTATCATATTTAAACCACGTTGTCATTTGACAGTAGTACATGCTTTATCATGAGATTACTGATGAGAATAACATGATACACATACATTAGTAGTAACCACAAAAAAAGTAAACTATGCTAGAAACCACCGTTAGCATGCTTAAATATTTTCATGAAAACAAGATGCTATTTTATTACACAGGAAGATCAGAGACATCAGATGTGTGTCTGAGGTACACATCAGCCAGAATTCTCCACACACAGCCACGTGCAATGCTAGCCCACAGAGCACAAAGCTTGTGAGGAGTTCAGAAATTATCATCTCTCTTCCTGCAGGTGCTGTAGTTAATGCTAAACATCATTGCTGGATGTCCACAACACTCTGAAATCAACATTTTCTTGTTCTAAACATAGCTTTGGAAACCACGTAGCACAGGAAGGCCACAGCAGAGGGATGCTGAATTAGACATAGGGAACTAGAGCAACGAGATTTGTTTCTTTGTTCCTTCAGAAAATAGAGCCGGGCTTCCTTTCCTACCATTTGCTTCATCTATCTTTTGGTTCAGCCCCGCTGGCCTTGTGCTTCCACTGATCTGGCACATGATTCAGACCACACGATTTCTGAGAGTGTGTTTAAAACGTGCTCTACCCGCCTTAGGGTGTGGTTGTAATCTGAGTTGAACCAAGATCATTGAACCCATCCCTTTCCACAGAACTGTAAGACGACATCTCCACGACTAGTCATACTGGCTTGTTTATCCTCCCCACGTCCTGCATGTAAGCAGGATCTTGGATTGTATTTCTGACTCGGCTCGTGCTCTGGCGCTCCATCCTCATCTTAAGGGGAAAGCAGAAATCGCGGAAGCAGCGTTTGAAGTTTTCGTCAAGGAAAGCATAGAGGATGGGATTGAGGCTGCTGTTGGTATAGCCCAAGGCGATGCAGAAGTAGTAGCTGGCGAGGGCTGCGGTGCTATGGGAGGTGCTCCCCAGAGCCTCCACCAGAATGAAGATGTGAATGGGCGTCCAGCACACCACAAAGACAGCCACCACCACCAGGACCAGCCTGGTGATCCTTCGGAGGTTGCGGTCCTTTTCGCGGGAGCCTGAGAGGAGCCGCACGCTCTTCAGGCGCAGGATCATCAGGGTGTAGCAGACGATGATGATGAGTACAGGGATCACGAACGCAAAGATGAAGACGCAGATCTTCATGAAGAGGTCCCACCAGGAATAGTCGTCATCCGGGAACTGTAAGGAGCACTCGATGACGTCCACATCTGGAGGAGGTGACCAACACAAAGACCAATACACATAAACCCATTAGTATCATTGACATGGCCACAGTGTGTTTTAAATGTGGATTTTTAAATCTTTGACAGAAAGTGCCCCATCGCGGTGAGTTATTACTTTCAACAGATCACTCAATTGTAAGTTAATACTATGTCCTAATATCATCTTATTTTTGTATATAGAGCAATGACGTTCCAAAGTTTTCTTTACTGGCAACATGCATGTGCTGAAAAATAAATTATTAGAATTAGCTGACCGTATGAGTGATCTAATTTCAGAAACTGGTTTGATGTTACTAGTTTTGAGAAGAGCAAAACTGTTCTTTTATAGCATTGACGATTATTTGTATTTTCATTTATTAATAGTATTCACATACTTAAAACTCTGGCAACAAAAGGTATTATTTGTTTGCAGAACATAATACATAACTTCAAAGCTAGCCATTCCGTTTAACAAGAGACAACTTGTCTGAAAAAAATAGGTTTATAATAAATCATTATGTAAATCAATAAAGATGAGTATAAACTTTATATGACTATAGCCCAAGTGTTGTGAATTAATGGAGACAATAGTGCTCATTGTGATGAACTGCAGTACTGAAACTGGGCATCACTGGTGGAGGAGAAGGGGAAGCAGATACTGCAGGAAAAGAACAAGAAAAGGAAGATGGGGGGAGGAGGAAGGGGAGGGGGAGGAGGAAAATGATCATTAGCAGCCCTAGATACCAGCTAGGACATTATCAATAAATCTGGCACAAATTGTCTTTGTGTCACCATGAACTTCAGACACAATGACTATTTTTGTCTGTTTACTTAAATACTTGTTTTGCTTTTTATATTCTGCTTCAGTCTTCTGGATAGCATTCTTTTTGGAATGATGTTAATACAAGAACCCCAGACGACTAACTTTTAAGTATTTGTGAAAGGAGCCCTGGTGGTACTGTTGGGTAAGCTTTGGGTTGCTAATGATAAGGTTGGTGGTTCAAATCCAGCAGACACTCCACAGGAGATGAGGCTCGCTGTCCTAGTGGAACCCCATAGGGGATCACCATTGAGATGGAATGGAAAGTCCAGCCCTTCCTTGGTCTCCAGGTTTCTCTCCCTTCCCTCAGCATCAACCAGTTCACACGCCCTACTTCCTCCGAGCCAATAACGCTCTCTTTGGCTTGATCTTCCTTAACCAATAAAGCAACCTTGAGCAAGAAAATGCATGTAATCTTCATAGCAAAAAATATTTTCTTCTGACATTAGACACGTCTGCCTCACAAATAATACAAGGAAAACATTTTTAAAATAGTGTGATGGCATATTTTCATATTTTCTAAAGCATTCTTTTTTAAGAGATAGGGTACCCTGTAGGACAGAGTAGAATTTCCCCACAGGATTCCCAGTCTTTATAGAAGCCGACCGACAGATCTGCTTCCTCAGAGCAGCTGTAGGCTCCAAGACCTGTTTTGGTTAGAAGTCAAACACTTCATTGCTGTGCCACCTTTGAGCAGTTCTACTCTGTCTTGTAGGGTTGTTATGCGTGGGTATTGACTCAGGACCGCAAAGCATCACTGACAGTCTTAGAACATTTCTGTTGTTAGTTCCATATCAGCCCAAACATTGAATGGCCAATAAAAATGCCCAGGTTAATTTGTAGTTTCTGATTCCCTAAAAAGTCTTTTGTTCAAAATACACTTACTATGCAGCTTGTTCTAGAAACAAGCAACCATCTGAACTTTTGCTTTCGTGTTAACGGGAATAATTACATTAAAAATAAGCCACATGGGTGGAGTTTTTTTTCTGCTTAACTTTTGTGTATTCCAACTAACTTTTGTATAGCCCACCTTTCTCTCTCTTTTATGGTTGATTCAGCTAAAAGGTTACCTCATACAGGTTCAGATTAAAGTCTACTTAAAGTGATCCTCCTCTCTGTAAGTGATACTCCATTAGCTCTCCTCAACACTAACTAAACCAAACGACTTGCCCCTGAATCAATGCGTACTCATAGCAACCTGATGTGTGTCTGAGCAGAACTGCGCCTGATAGGGTTTTCAGTGGATGAGTGCAGACCCCAGGCCTTCCTTTGAAAGTGCCTGAAGGTGAACTTCACTTTCCACCTTTTTGTTTCAAAGCCAAGTGTGTTAACCATTAGCATCACATCACCGTAGGACTCCATTAACTTTCTGCCCACTCTTCTTCTCTCCAGCTGAAATGTAACCAATCAGGAGAGGAACCAGTCTTACCGTTTCATTCGTGGCCTCTGGAATAGTGCCTGGGTAGTATAATGCTTAAAACAAATAAAGTGTTAAATAAGTTACAATCGATTACCACCTGGATACCAAACTCTTGAAGATATGGACTGGTCACTGGAGCTATTGTTGAAGAGTCGCCTGCTATGTTAATAAAGATCTTGCAGTAGTTGGCATTTAATTTGAGTAAGTATTCCAACTCTATGGATCAATTTTCTCTTGAACAAATTGTTTGGAATGGAGTAGGAGCTCAGTAAATATTTGATGACTAGATGAAATAATCAATGACCGAGACTGGAAAACATTCGGTGACAATCTCAACAAACATCAGTGAAGCTGAACTTAACACAAGTGAAAGGAAATGAGAGCAGAGGCAATAATTGAAATTCAAATCCAACAGCACATTTCATTAAATGTTCTACTTCAGGGGAAATGGGACTTTTAAAAAATGCTGAATTAGTCAACAATTGCCTCATTTCAAAAGGAATTTCCACCCCAACCCCTTCTTTATTGTAAAAGTAGTGGATAACTCACCCCAAAACCACTGTCATTAAATAAAGGCCATAGTCCCCTTTAATACATATCCTAAGGTTCATGGTCATAATTAACACCTAAATCAAAATATTCCAAGAATGTATTCCCTTCATTAATAAGTATTTCTGTTGGTTGCTATCACCATTATTAGAAGCCACTATAATAATCTACCACCTCTGTCAGTTTTCCTAATTGGTGTCTTGCCTATTGCTGTGATGCTGGATGTTATGGCGCAAGTATTTCAAATATGAGCAGGATCACATGTGGTGGGCACATTTCAGTGGAGTTTCCAGACTGAACAGCCTGGAAAGACAGGCCGAGTGGTCTGTATCTACAATGAAACCATTGCAAAGTCTATGGATCACAAGAGCATGTTGCCTGCTGTACTGCTGGAAGATGAACCCTCTCCATTATAAAGCACTCAAGCTATGCAATGGCTACAATACTGCACTCCGCTCTACCCTGAAGATAGCAAATAGGGTCATCGTGAGTCAGCTGACTGAAATGCAACAGAAGACAACCATAATAATAAGCAAACCCTGAACTCCCAAAAGAAATAATACACACATATATAATATAAAGTTATTCTATTTAACACTCTACTTTTATAAAATGCAAAGTGGACAGATACAACTGCCCCCCAGATACCTGGCAGTTGTTGATGAGCATAATGTAATGAAGCGGATGTTAAAGGCCTCGTGTTGGACAGAGATGACCGTCACTATTTATCTATTGCTTACTAGGTATTAGGCACTGTTTTTGTTTGTTTTTCTTTTTTTTTTAAAGGCACTGTTTTAAGAGTTGGCTGCTATTGACTCTTTAGATCCACAAAACACTGTCGGTTTTATCCTGGTCTTGCAGATGAGGATCTGGGGGTACAAAATAATTTCCCCAAAGTGCCACTGCTGATAAAGGGTAAAGGCAGGATTCAACCGTAGGCCGCTTTAGGCAAGCTTGATTTATTTCCGTGTGTTTTAGGAATTGAATGGTGTCACCCCAAAATGAAATCTTGATGTGTTATTCCCGCACTGGTGAATGTGACTTTATTTATAAATATGATTTTTCTTTTTAAGTATTATATGTCATGCTACACTAGGGGGATATAGCCCTAATCTCTTCTGAGGGGGTATCTGGTAAATGAGCCATAGAAAAGGGGAACAGGGATGTTGAGTAATGGTTAAGAGATGATACATCTACAAGTAGCCAAGGAACGGTAAGGATCTAAAAGCTGGGAGGGGGCGTGGAACAGCTCTTCACGTCGGTGCCTCAGAAGGAATCAACACGGCTGGAATCCCAACTGGTACTCTCGCTCTTCCAAACTCAGACTATAGCTTCTGTTCTTTACACCGCACGCTTTGTGGTGCTTTGTTATAGCTCCAGGGCACTAAAACAGTGAGCGTTTCTGCAGCGTGAGATTATAAACTATCAAAACTGAGAGGCAAATATGATGTGAAATACTTTTCCTGGTGGCATAGGAATCGAAGCACTCAGGTATGCAGCACTCCACGGTGTATGTAACAGTAGTCCTGAGACATCTTGTTACACCAACAAAATCTGCTTTAGAAAATAAAGCAGAAGCCAAGACAGAGGCCCCTACAGCACTATTTCAATCTTCTCACACTGTCTACTCTTCTGGTAGTACAAAATAACCTTCTGCCAGCATGGTTCATCTTTTCTTCCATTGCATTTGCACACATTCCTCTTCAAAACTCTAATTTCAATCCATTCTCCTCAGCTGCCATTTTGATAATAAAAGTAGCGGTTAAATCCAAAAGTATAACATGGAGTATAAAAACCAATTCATCATTTCCTTTGGGAAAAACTTCTTTTGGGTGCTATGCCCATTCTTCTCATCCTCCTGGTGGAGACCTAGCATCTCCTACTAAATCTGAGTGATTATGCACAGACTCTTTATCCTCGGGGCACTTTCTGTCCATTTTATTCAATTCGTTATAAACATGAAAAATCCAAATTCCATATGTGATTAGTCATATTAAAGGATACTTATCTCATAGAAAAGGGTTGGGTATTCCTTCAAAAATACCAATGATTATAGCTTTAAGGATCCCTGGTGGGGTAATGGTCATTTGTTGAGCTGCTAACCACAAGATCTGCAGTTCAAAACCATCAGCTGCTGTGGGCGGGAGGATGGGACTTTCTACTCCTGTCAAGCTTAAAGTCTCAGAAACTCACAGGAGCAATATTCTACCCTGTCATAAATGGTTGCTATAAGACAGGATCAACTTGATGACAGGGAGTTCAATTGTTTTTCTTATAGCTGTACACCTGCTGTGACTGTTGGAATTTACTTTTCAGTGTCAGGAGAAAAAGATATATTTCATTTTTAAGTAAAATTTTCATTTTAAAATATAAAAATTAAAAGCTGCGGATTTAGGACTTTCCCTTTGACCCTTTCTGTATGTTTACAACTATGTATAATCACAGGCATCACAAGTCTTCCTAATAAATTGGAACATTTAGATTTCTATTGGAGCAGTAAACAAACATTTATAAAGTCCAAAGTTGCTGCTCTGCTCCAATGAATTTATATTGTGATCAGAAATCTTTTCACAACCTTATCATCTAAAAAAGGAACTCTGGTGGCATATAGTTTCACACTGAACTACTAACTGCAAGATCAACAGTTCGAAACCACCAGCTTTTCTGTGGGAGAAAGTGGGGGCTTTCTGCTCGTATAAAGAAACTCACAGGGGCAGTTTTCCCCTGCTCTACAAGGTCAATATGAGCTGGCATTAACTCAATGGCTGTGAGTTTGATTTTGGTTTATCATCCAACAAAGAGCTCTAGTTGCATTACAGGTTAGGAATCGGGCTGCTGACCTCAGGGATGGCAGTTCAAACTCACGAGCTGTTCCACAGGAGAGCAATAGGCAATCTGCTCCCACAAAGGTTTATAGTCTCAGAAACTCTATAGATCACCTCAATTCAATAGTAATGGGCTTGTGTTTTGCTGTTGTTGGGTATTTTGTTTGTTTGTTTGTTTGTTTGTTTGTTTGTGTTGTAGCATCTAACAGTAAAGAAAATCCCTTAGAACTGTAGCTTTTGCCTTGGCTGCTATATTAGAATCATCTGAAAACTTAAATATCTTGATCTTCAGGCTCAGCTCTGATCAGTCAAATCAGATTCTTCAGGGATGGAACCCAGAGAGCAGTTCTTTTAAAAGTGCCCAAGTGATTCTTATGTGTAGTCAAGAATGAGACTTTCCCCCAAGAAATACAAGGAAAAACACAGATTCCCATAGGAAAGACAAGAACTGGTATGTCCCAAATGTAACATTTCTGTTCACTTGTGACTACCAGCTAGCTGTGCAACCAGTTTTATACGGCTCATAATAAAATATAGCAGCACAATGAGTCAGAATCATCCCTCAGTGGCATTTCTTGACAGCTAAAGAACAGGCCAATTTGATGCCACTTTGTCATATTGTGCTGGCTTGCACATTGCTTTGTTGCTGGAACCGATGCCACAGGAATTTCAAATACCAGCAGGATCATCCATGGTGAACTTATTTCAACAGAGTATCCAGACTAAGTACGGACTTGAAATAAGTCATAGGCTGTCTACTTCTGAGGGCTTATCCACTGAAAATCTTATGAATACCAGAGACACACTGTCTGAGATAATCCCAGAAGGCAAGCCCTTGAATCTTGGCTGAAAGCAGAAACTGAGAAAAAGCATTACTTCTGTTTTATTAACTATACAAAGCTATTAGGCACTGTCAACCAAAACCAACAATGGCAGAATGGGAATTGCAGAACACTTCCTTGTGCTCTTGAGGAACCTGCACAGAGACCAAGGGCAGTCGTTGGAACAAAACCAGGGATTGTTGCGTGTGTCAAATAAAGGTGTGCAATAGTATTGTATCCTTTCAGTATACTTATTCAATCTGTATGCTGAGCAAATAATTCAATGAGCTGAACCATATGAAAAAGAATTCAGTATCAGGATTGGAGGAAGACTCATTAACAACCTGTGATATGCAGATCAAGGCCTTGCTTGCTGAAAGAAAAGAGGACTGGAGGCACTCGCTGATGAAGATAGAGGACTGTAGTGTTCAGTATGGATTACAACTCAAAGAAAACAAAATGCCTCACCAATGGACAAAAAGACAACATGTAACCCGAGAAAGGACGGAAGTTGTCAAGGATACCATTTTGCTTGGATTCACAATCAGCATTCATGAAAGCAACCATCAAGAAGTCAAGTTACATATAATATTGAGAAACCTAGTGCAAAAGAACTCTTTGAAATGTTAAAAAGCAAAGATGTTGTTTTGAGGGCTAAGGTACTCTTGACCCTGGCCATGGTCTTCTCAATCACCTCAGATGTGCCTGAAAACTGGACAATAAATAAGGAATGCCTGAGAATGATTGATGCATTAGAATTATGGGATGGAAAAGAATATTGACATACCATAAACTGCCAAAAGAACATACAGATTTGTCTTGGCAGAACTATAGCCAGAATACTCCTTAGAGGCAAGAATGGCTAAGACTTTGTCTCATGTACTTAAGACAAAATCAGGGTAAATCAGTCCCTGAAAAAGGATATTATGCTTGGTAAAGTAGTTGTAATGAAAACGAGGAAATGGATTCACACAGTGGCTGCAACAATGGGCCCAAGCGTAAGATCCACTGTGAGGATGGACCAATTGGTGTCTCTTTCTGTTGTACACAGGGTCCCTAGGAGTTGGAACTGACTCCACAGCACACCTAACAACAGCGGTCAAATCAAGGAGGAACTGGTGGTTCACTGATTGATTTCTTGCCTCCACGCCACAGATCGTGGCTCATTTTCCAGACCATGCACTCCATACTCAGCCACAGCTCCTCTCTATAGAAAAGTGGGTGTTGCTACGAGACTGAAAAGATTTCAGCCGAAGTTCCAGGCTAAGACAACAGTTTGGGAAGAAACGCAGGGCACTCTCCTTCTGAAAAGGAGCCGATGAAAGCCCTATGGATCACCGCAATCCAGTGCTCAGCAGATTATGGGATGGCAGGGGACCAAATAGCATTTTGTTTCATTTTGCAAAAGGTCACCAGGAGCTCGGAGTCAATTGGATGGCACCTAGTTAGAACAACAACAACACCAGTCAAATGAAGCTGTTAAGATAGTGATTCTGAAGAAGAAGAAGATGGAAAGAGTCAATAAAAGTCTCTAATGAATTGGGCTCAAATTAGGCATAAATAAGGGGGATAAGTATCTAGACTGTTGTACTAGGTTGTACTTTGAAAATACATATGATTGGGCCCCCCTCTTCATCCTCCCCATTCTAGATTCTGAGTAGCATTTCAGTAGCAGGATATAGATTGGGTATCAGAATCCTAGTAATTCCATAATCCTACTTTGTGTCAAATAGAAATATGGGATCATTTTGTTCCTCATCTTTTATGCATTATATTTTTAGGTATTATATTTCTCCTTATTTTTCTCCTAGATGTGCGTGTCCTGTTGTCAATTGTCCTTAAGTAAACTTGACGTAAGACACCTCCAACTTGATTCATGACAACCCAAATCCTTATTCCGAAGTAAGACACCAAGCAAGCCTATCACTCTGCACAGCAGCAGTCAGTTCACCTGGTGATGGCCAACCTGGAAGTACGCTTGGGTTATTGTGGGTGTTACATAATCTGGTGTCAATTTGGGACTTGAGAGGATTAAGAGTGAAGGGGTAGAGTCTAATCTGTCAACCGGGTCATAGCCAATGAGTCCTCTGTGTGGGCATGGCCTTCTCCTGAGGATTCTGGGAACTCCTGTATTTCCTTCTTGGAGTAGGGAGACATTTACTCTCTCTGCTCACTCCTTGAGAGACGCTCTACTGACAAGACAGATGGCACTATGCTGATAAGACCCCAGGCCCTGGGAACTGGAGGAGCCACATGGAGACCCCTGCCAGCGCTGAGATGCTTACAACATCACTGGATCCACAAGACTTTGCACCCACTGGCCTGTGATTTTCCTGCATTCGGTGTCATTGCATATGTTTTGTGTGTCTGAAGAGGACCTTATCGATTGGTATCAGACATATGGGCTAATGCCGCACTTATGGACTTGAGCTAGACTGGGCTGGAATGTCTTCTCAACATTCAACTGCTCTTGCATATAAAGCTCTCTCTTATGCACACGAGTGTCTATGAATTTGTTTCTCTAGTCTAACATAGTTATCATGGTTTCTTTCTCCCTCTATGCCTGTCGCACCATTCTACTGTGTATATCTTATTGTAGTTTATAGCTGGTTCATGCTTAATGAAGACTGGTACATCACTACTTACCTTCCCTGACTTTGGTGCCTCCAAGGACTATTGCAGATATACCAACAGATGATGACAGGAGCCAAATGCAGATGTTGATGACCTTTGCCTTCAGGGGTGTGCGAAAATCTAATGCCTTGACAGGGTGGCACACAGCGATATAGCGGTCAACACTCATCATGGTCAAAGTGAAGATACTGGTAAACATGTTGTAGTAATCAATGGAGATGACAATCTTGCATAGCACATCCCCAAATGGCCAAGAGTTCATCAGGTAGACCGTACTCTGGAAGGGCATGGTTGTCATCACTAAGGCATCTGCCAGAGCCAAGTTAAAGATGTAAATGTTGGTTGCCGTTTTCATTTTTGTGTATCTAAAAGTAAGAAGAAATATCATTTCTCCATCTTCCATCAAATACACAAGTTAAATAATTTGTTTTAGAAATAAACAATTGGTTTATTTAGAAATAAATACGCAGTCAGTGTAAGATATAAAATAATAATTTGCAAATTATCAAGTGTTCGTGAGGGAGGAAGGGTGGGGGAGGGAGGAGACAAATGAAGAGCTGATACCAAGGGCTCAAGTAGAAAGCAAAGGTTTTGAAAAGAACGATGGCAACATATGTACAAATGTACTTGACACAGAGGATGTATAGATTATTATAAGAGCTAGAAGAACCCCCAATGAAATGATAACAAAAGAAAAGATATAAACAAAGGATTTTTCTTGACAGTTAAGATATCTATTTTATATATTGAGTTTCTAAAATATAAATAGATCCGTGAGTGGCACAAATAGTCTGAGTCTGATTCACTCTCTTAAAGATTACAGTCATTTCTATTCTGTGGCATTTCTAGTCTGTAACACTTGTCTATGCACACTATTTTCTAATAGCACTAAAAGTCTGGTGTACTAGGAAAGAATTGACTTTATGGTAACAACTTGATTTTGATGCTTAATATGCAGCAGGATAGGAGAAATAGTAAAAACAGTCCTGAACACTTGACCTTATTTAGTTTATATTCTAGTGTTTTACTCATGAAATGCTTTTATTCTTATAAGCTATCTGCATAATTCAACATTTTTATTGCTCAATTTCATGACACCATATTGGCTACCCATATTGTGCAACCATCACCAATATTGCATAAAATATCTAAGTGAAAAAGACACAAATGATAATACATACAAATATAGATACCTTTATATATATGTGTCAGTTTTTCTCTGCCCTTTTAATTTTACCCAAAATTGATGGTGTTAAATATTTTTACAGTACTTTTTCTTTCACTTGTGAAAAACATACTCAAATTCTCAGGATTATTTTGGGAAATCAATAATTGCAATGCCTTTTCAAAATGAAGAAATGGCTTTTAAGTTTTAATTGTTACGATTACAATTGTTAAAATAATTAGTTTTGCTGGCTTCTGTTTATTAACGCAGGTCTACATGCATTAGATAGACAAGTAGGCTGCATTCTTTTGTTAAGCACCACAGCACCAAATATAGTCTGGTACCGCAGGTAATACATTTTTGTGACATGAGCTTTCTCTAATCATGAGAACTTATCATTTGTTTCATCTTCCAACTAAAGGGAATTTTCAAAGTAGGTCAGAAGGATTTCCTTCAAGCTTAAATTATTCCTTCCTTCTCACAACTCCCATTTACAACAAAAATGGAATGGAAATGATTATTTTGCTTATAGAATGCTTCCTCAGACTAGCCTAGAGCTTTGAAGGCTTCACAGCATGCCAGTAATTTCCAGGGGCTCTAGCTCTCTTACTGTCATTGAGTGATTCCAATTCATCGTGACCCCATAGGCCAGAATGGAACTGCCCCTGTGGATTTCCAAAACTATAACTCTCTTTTTGTAAAAATCACTTCACTGGGAGCTCTTACAGATAATGTGATAATTCAATTAGATCAAGCATAATTTTACAATTGCTGCCACCATCAGTTAACTCCTTGATATCAGCTCCCCCTTAACCCCTCCCTCCACTGCCCTAATCCCTAGGAGCCCTTATCTTTATCTTATATACCATATATACTCCAGTATAGGCTGACCTGAATATCAGCCAAGGCACCTAATTTTACCACAAAACTGCATTAAAAATGTGCTGGAAAACTCGACTTATACTTGAGCATTTACGGTATTATTACTTTCTGTGTCTTCCACCACTCAAAATGTCAGTTCACCTACAATTCTGTTATTCATTCCCCTCACGTGAGATTATACAGTCATCATTGCTGTCAGCTCCCCCTCCCCCCACTTCCAGTACCCTTCGTAATTCCCATTACTGCTTCTGAAGGGTTATCTTTCTTGGCTTTCATGCCCCAAACGATCTTAATTATGCTAGTGAACCAATCATGTCTAACAAGATGAATGAGGTAAAAAAAAGAACCATAATAGTGAGAGAGGAAATATTAAAAAACTAGAGGATCATTACGTGCTTCCTCAGTGTTATACCACGACCTAGACTTAGTATCCCTTTGGAGTGGCCCTTCAGTGAGGGACTGTCCAATTATCTTATGGGTGGGTTTGGGGTCTCCACTACATCCACACCCCTTCACACCAATTTGGTTGCTTGTTTTTGAACTTCTGGAACCTTTTCCTGTTGACACCTCATGATCACACAAACAGGTGTGTTTCTTCCATGTGGACTTTGTTGCTTCCCTGCTTGATGACCGCTTGCTTAACTTCAAGCTTTTAACACCCCAGATGCTATATCTTTTAATAGCTGGGCATCAACACCTTTCATCACCACATATTTGCTCATGCACCCATTTTGTCCTCAGCTATCATGTCAGGAAGGTGAATATTATACAATCCCACATTATTAGAAGAAACCGTGCTTGTACTGAGATAAGATTTTAATAGAAGCCCAAAGTCCATCTGCTTCCTTGTGGTATTTACATATACACATGTGTGTATTTGTCCATATATATTTGTGTGCATATATATATATGTGTGTGGGCAAATACACCTATATTTATATATTTACATCTACACATATCTATATTTATGCCTACTTTTATAACTTTTACTTTCTTCTTCCTTCCTCTTTTTCTTTAAGACCATAACTCTGAAAGAATGGTCAAGGTAAATACGTAAAACTCGTATTGTTAAGTGCTTTCTACATACTACCTCAGATTTGCATGTATTACAATTAATGAAGCTGTGCCCCCAGGCGCCTGCCAGGAGTCGGACTTCTACCTTCTATCATGTTATGGACCTGACCTTTATTAAGGAATATTTATAATAGATGTCTCTAGAAAATGGCATATTCTTTAGCTGTAGGGGAGTATCGGTGTTATTTACTGATGAAATAGGTTTGATTGTCTGCTCCCATAAAGCTCATAGTTCCAGAAACCCTAATACAGTAGCTCTGAGTTAGAATATATAGATGGCAGTGGATCTGGTTTTAGTAGGTGTCTATTGTGGTCCTCCCCAGACACCGAAGATGAGGCAGTCTCTCCCCTTTAAGGTTTACAGTCTAGGAAACCCTATACAGTATATTAGAGTTTAAATTCTGAGCCTTAAGTTGGTAGAAAGTTGCACTGTGCAGCGGGAGCCCCAAATCTAGCTTTGAGTGTCCACATAGATTCAAGCTCTATTGAGTTCTTTCTGACTAATAACAAGCAATGTGAAAAGACTTGCCTTTGGACAAATTGGATCACTCCTTCATCCCTAGACATCTCAGGGAAGGAGTGTGCGTGAGTGTTCACTTGATTGAAATTGGGGTGGTAAGGTTACACAGTCATGAATCATACCCTGCCTGTCTTGGTCTGAGGGCCCTAACCCAATGTTGTAGTCTTTTTTTATCTGCAAAAATGTACAAATACAAATCATAGTTGCTTTCCTGTTTTTGTAGTTCTGTTCACAACTGTGATGACTGATCTGCTACCAATCATAATTTAGCGACAGTTTCCCGTTCTCCATACTCTATTTAAGTGGTCATGTTTCTGTGAATGCTTGGACACCATAACAGCCTTGTGCTGATAGTCTCCTGCAATCTAATGATTTGTTTTGTCCTGGTAAAAATTTATCAACGATGCCTCTACATTATGTTTGCATTTGGGGTATTATTTTTACCCCCAGAATAATAGTGTTCTTATATATTGGTGTTAATTCAATGGCAGTAGGTTCGGGTTGAGTTTGGGAACGTCTCTGTCATCAATATACAAGCTATCATATGAAAATTTTCTTTGAAATTTCATGACAAGACTTAGTGCTGAGTCTGAGCCCCTGACTTGCCCTACATTATCAGTACACCTTTCAGAATTTCATTTCCTGATATATGGCAATAAAATCTGCCTCACCGTAAAAGAGATTAAGGTGTACATCACCCTGCTCAAATGATCTGATGCGCAGGGTTACATCTTACCTTCCAGAGCCTTCTTTCCTCCGCCCATGTCCAAACTTCCCCGGTTTTCTCCGGTTGGTAGGAAATGGATTTGACTTTGAATGGCTAGAGGGTAAGGCATTGTGAACACTGGCACAGACATTCCCCTATTTATGAGACGCTCAGTTCCCATGATGCCATGGTAAGTTCATTGAAAATACACGTTGTTTCCATTATTAATGTCTTGATTATCAGTAGCCTTATAAATAATAACTTTAAACATCTGCAAGTGAATACCTGAGAAAAATATCATCAAATACCACACTGCAACATTGTATATAGTGCATATTACTAAGAGAGAGAAAGATTGGTTCCAAGTGCCATTCACAGTAACTTGAATACATCTTAAATTGGAAATACTTGTACTAGAACCAATATCCTTGTCTCAAATTTTGAAGTTCTGTCACTTGAACAGTGCTTTTATCTGGAGAGTGAAAAAATTATTTTAAAATATATTTTGCTTATGCACTTTTTACTCAAATATTAAATGCCCTAAGTGCCAAAAATGGGGTTTAGGATGTTCAAAATGTTAGCACACTCAACCATTAATCAAAATATTGAAACCTCAGATCCAAAGTTGCTTCTGGAGAAAGTCTGAAATTCTACTGTTCTAAGGTACAAAAGAGACCCTAAATCTCAAATATAATTTAAGCAGAACGTTTACTATGTCTTAAACAGGAAAAGACAAAGACACGTCACCTGGATGAGGGGAACATTAGCATAAGGTCATAATGGTATCCAAGAGTTTTTAGCGATTTAGAGAGTTAAAAAGGACACAAGAGGGCAATGGCATGAATGGCAGAAGGTCAATACATCTCAGTTACAGGTGGGACTACAGAAGTGTGGATGGGACCACGATCGAGAGACATACATTATGTCAAACAGAACAACTTACAGGATTGGTTCCTGACCTTCCATCCAAAGCACTCAGGATGTGATTCCCGGCTGTGAGCCCCTGATACCCCAATTTACATTAGAGGAACAGCCAGAGAGTCCTCCAAGCCTGGCTGGTTCTCCTGGAGCTGGCTCGGGCCATGACAGTAATCCACATTCCAGCACAATCTGCCAGGTCAGAAGGAATCCAATGGAGGTTGAATTTATGTGAAGATGCCTAGGTGGATGTAGGGTTTACCCTATAAACCATAGCCTTGTGCAAACTTAATGCTCAGAAACTTAGTCTTTAATACATTGTTAAAAACCAGTCACTAGAAGTCCCAGGGTATACAGTTCTCTAACTCATATGGGCCTCCATGAGTAGAGATCAACTTAATAGCAACTGATAAACTGGTGATAAGTTTTAGAAACTGATTAAACGTGCCTGGTGAAGCACTCTGAGTAGCAGGTGTATCAAAGTACAGACAAATAAGCAAACCGATTACTGGAAAACTTTCACAAAACCTCCACAATAGCGATCGCTCAAAGATTATCTTCTTAAAAATAGATTTTGTGTTTGAAAGTGCAGCTTACCCAGCAACACCACACTCTTTCATCTTCCTCCCATAAATTCTCTGACTCCAGCAGATATTCTGAAGGCAGTATCTTTAACTACTACTCTTGTATTTTTGTGACCTATTTTCTTATGAAGTTAGTTCCTTGCCTTATAAACTTATTTTGCTCCAACTAATAAGATTTTAGAGAGGTCACTAACCAACCTAAACTTCAATTTCTCCCACTACAAAATGGAAAACATAATGCTTAGAGTTCCTGATCTAATTAAGAGAATGCACCTGGCCCAAGGAACGCACGATCATTTATTGCCTTTCCCCAGCCCCTTTCCCTCTTTCCTACAGGTAACATTTGCCCATTACCACAGGAAGCAGAGTGGAATGTTGTTCCTAATGAACACGCTGTGTCAAATTCACTCCCACTGTGCCTCCACATAAAAGTAAGCCTCAAAATGGTTTGGGGCCACAAATACTGCAAAAATATAGATAGTATGACACACAAATTACAATGAAATGAAATATGCATCTTTAAATAATCATAAAGTGTGCAAGGATAGCTTCCTTTCAGTTTCACAAAAATATTTATAACAAACAGATGCCTGAAACAGATGCTCCACCAGTAGGAAAAAAAAAAACCCCAAACCCCAAATTCCCTGCTCCCAGGGCTGCTCTGCCAAGACTTCTCATGTGGGAGTTATCACTGTCATAACCCTAGAAGGCCAGGGGCTTGGGAACCACCCATGTTCTCCTACTTCCAGGCCCCCTGGATCCAGGCCATTCCCAGGTTCAAGGAAGGCATCATCCTGATTTATTTTTGAGATTATTCAGAATAACCTGAGAGAAGAACACTGTCAGATGACAAACATTGGAAGGTCTCTGCAGAAACCACCAGAGAAGGGTCCCTGAGGGGGATGTGCTACACATCTGACCATGAGCTTCTCAATACAAAGATAAATAGACACAAATTTCTCAAAGTGAACCAGCAACACTGTTCTGTTAGAGGCTATTCCCTCAAGCCAGGAGAATGCTGCGCCTGGAGAGGCAATTCCAGAGCTAACCAGCTGAAGGGATATGGTGCTTCATGAGGAACCTGGGGCAGACACGAAAACCAAACAAACTTAGCTCTTCACACAAGCCACGGGAGCTCAGTCACAGTTCATCATTCCACGTACGTAGGCATTCCACGTACGTGGGCAGCACAACCTACTGAGCCTTGGGAAGATAACTCTGCTGGACAGCTCGGGACAGACATAAACGGTCAACAAACGAAAATTTCCACACAAACTGGGGGAGCTCCAAGCCCACCCAACACAGTCACTTCCCTGGTCTCAGAGGCAACACGACTTTGTAAGGTTGACTTGGGGCAGTCTAAAGCAATGGGAAAGATCTGATTTCCTCCTGCTTCCTCCCTCTGCTCCCCCACCTGCATTGTTCTCAGGCCTCCTCCACCAGCCGCACGACAGTACAAGCATGATTAGGGACAGGAGAAACCAGATAAGCCTACCACTCTCTGAAGCAGAGCTCATGGACTAGAAATAATTAATTTACCCACCAGATTTGAACCCTACAACCTAGCCTCTAGAGGGTCCAGGTCCTGGGCACATCCCTTGATCGGTGGGTGCCCCGGGTAACAAAATTCTGGCCCACAGAATCCAATAGTAATAATGAAAATTCACCATGAGTAAGTAGAATTCATTTCATATCAGGAATGGTTCAACATTCGAAAAACAGTCCATCTAATTCACCACATAAACAAGAAAAAGAACTACATAATCATATACATAGATGCAGAAAAGGCATTTACAATATCTAACATCCATTTTTGATTAAAAAACACTCAAAAAATAAGAATAGTAGGGGAATTTTTCAATATGATAAAAACCATACACAAAAACCCAAAAATAAACATCATACTCAATGGGGAAAACTAGAGACATTTTCCTTGAAAATTGGGACCAGTCAAGGATGCCCCCTATCACCACTCTTATTTAACATCAAAAACTACAACAAATCAAGGGAATACAAATAGACGAAGAAGAAGTAAAATTCTTGTTATTTGTAGACAATAAGATCCAAAATTAAAGAACCCCAAAGTCTCCACACAAAGCCTACTGGGACCAATTGAGGAATTCAGCAAAGTAGTAGGCTAAAATGTTACAACCAGAGATCAATTGTATTCCTGTATACCAATGAAGAGAGCAAAGAAAAAGACATAAAGAAAAGAATACTATTCACAATAACCTCATAAAAGATTAAATACCTAGGAATAGTCCTAAGCAAATAAACAAAAGACCTATACAGAGACAACTATACAATACTACTACAAGAAAAGACCTACATAAATGGAAAAGTAACCTGTGTTCATCGATAGGCAAACTTAATACTGTGAAAATGCCAATACTAATTAAAGCAATCTACAGATACAATGCAATTCCAATAAAAATCCCACATACTTTCTTCAAAGAACAGGAAAAAATAATTACCAACTTCAGATGGAGAACGAAAAGACGCAGGATAAGCAAAGAACTTAAAAAGAAGAACCAGGCAGGAGGCTTTGCTCTATGTGATGTAAAAACCTATCACATAGCTATAGTAGTCAAAACAGCCTGGTACTGGTCCACTGACAGACACATAGACTACTGGAACCAAAGAGAAACTCAGAATAAATGCACGCACCTACAAGCAACTGATCATCCCCAAAGGACCCAAACTACCCAATGGGATAAGGATCACCTCTTAAACAAATGGTTTGGGAGAAATAGGCTCTCCAGAAGCGGAAGAGTGAAACAAGACCCATATCCCTTCCTATGACCCAAGATGAACTCAAGATAGATTAAAGATCTAAATGTAAACCTCAGAGCTTTAGGAGTCATCAATGAGAAGATTGGGGGATCGTAAGGGCCCTACAGCAGGGCATACATAATCACACTGTTAGAAAGGGGAATAAAAAGAAATAGGACCCAGAGTGTGGGTTTCAATTAGCAGGATTTATTTGAGTTAACGACCTGCCCAGGTATTAGATTGGAATGAGAGTAAAGGAGGCAGGGTGAGGGGAGATTGGAAAACAGAGTCAAGAGAGTATAGGCAAGAGCTAGAGAGAGGAAAAGACAGAGGGACGGACATGTGGCCACGCTAGTAGGTGAAAAAAGTCAGAGAGCGCACGAGCGAACAAAGGAATCCCATGTTAATAAACTTTGGGGACAGAAATAAATTGTTATTTCTAAAAGGAACATGTGTTTCGCCCCCGCCCCAACCCCCCAGCACCCCCATTGGCTGTGGCACTAGCAGAATGGTGAAGAGAGGGGGAAAGATTTCTGTGAGCTGTCTTGAGAAGGCGAAGTGTGTTAGTCTGGGTACTTTAAAGAAACAAATCCATGTAACTCATGTATAAGGGAGAGTTTTATATAAAGGGTAACTGCATATCAAGAAAACATCCCAACCCAGTGCTGCCCAAACCCACAAGTCCAACATTAACACCTCCACAGGGTGCCCACTGGTCGCTTTGCTTTTAGACCATGGGCTCTCACCAATACTCAACAAGCCTAGCCCCCTCATGCTAGGTCATGAACTTTAGACCAGTCAACCCGCTCTCATCTTCTCTTTTTCCTGTAAACCAAGTCCACAGGTGTCAGTGGCCAAACTCAGCCTGTCTCTTTATTGCTGCATCTCTCCCACTTCCACTCAACAAGTAGATCCAGGTGGTCACCTAGCAAGCATTTCAGCCTGCTCTCAGGCTCCCTTTAACATTCAGTCCCAGAGAGGAGTTTTCTTCATGGTTCCAGATTTTTTCCAGCTTCTGACAAAGACTACTAGTTCTTGAGTACTCCAAAGTATTGGGTAGGGCATATATTTTCAAAGCTTTCTTTGCAGGCATGGCCTAAACCCATCTAAAGATCAAATTTTAATATCTGAAAGCATGTGGGCTTACAAACTTTCTATTTTCCTACTTCCCATATTTTCCCAGAAAACAACAGAGTAAAATGTGGCTTTATCTGACCTTTGGCTAGACAAAGGGGGAAAAAAAACTACCATGAGGGAGAAGTCAAACAAATATCTACTCTCCATTTTATGATTTGTTTCTCCAGTACCCCACTCCCAAGGTACCATGGTGTATTAGTCTGGGTACTTAGAGAGACAAATCCACAGAAACTCATGTATAAGGGAGCTTTGTATAAAGGTTAAGTGTGCGTCAAGAAAACATCCTAACCCAGTGCTGCCCAAGCCCACAAGTCCAACCTTAACCCATTATCCCATGTGTCCAACACCAATCCACAAAGTCCTCCTCCACCTCATGAAACAGACGCAATAATGTCAACTGCAGGAGGAAAGCCGGGTCAGTGAATGTGTAAGCATCTCAGTGCTGGCAGGCGTCTCCACGTGGCTGCGCCAGCACCCAGGACTGCATTGGGGTAGGTCCATGTGGCTTCTCCTCAGGGATGTCTTTGATGAAGTGAGCCTTGCCAGGTGAAGCATGGAACTTGCTAAGGCAGCTGCACCCTGGTCCGACCGTCAGAGAGCAAGAGACCGGAGAACTCTAAAGGCGAGCCTCAGGAGGCCATTTATCTCTCTGTCCTTCAATTAACCCCACATGTGTTTATCGGCCAGGTTGGCACAATCAACTAACTACCTCACGAGGTGTCAGGATTTGCTGGGTGGGCATGGAGATGGGTTAGAGATGTTGGCTATGGCTGAGAACCGTAGTGCTACTGCTGGACTCTACACACAGTGGAAGATAAAATCGATGACTAAGTACATGTTGAAAATAAATCACTTATTCATAGCAAAAACCAATCAGGTTTACAATAATCTCTGACTGATAGTAATGCTGTCCAAGCCCCCCCCCCCACCCCCGTGTTGGGGGCTGGCGGGAGAGTGGTGAGAGGTGCCTCAAAATCTCAGAGTGGGGTATATTTCTGTTAGTGTGTTAATAGAGAGGATCAGTTTCATATCAGGAAGGGACACTCAACAATAACTACAGAAAATGCAAGGGGAGAAAAAACCCAGTAGTGGTTGGATACTTTTGGATTCGTTTCTATGCAGCCCTCAGTGAACCACGCCCTGGGCTATGTGCTATTATGACCTGAGACTCTGTCCTTTTGGGGAACATAGCATCTCTCAGTGGCCACACCAGAAAGATTCGAAGTGAAAACATCACTGAATGAACTGGGCGTTACGTCAAAATGCCCTGCAACCTTTTGGTTTAAGACGGAAATTTCCTAGTGTGAGAAGAAACAAATGATGACCATGCCAAGACTGAGGATTTGGGGGTGGTTGGAACTTGGTTACGATCCCTGGATTAACTGGAGTCCCATGAAAGGTGGCCTAGGAGCACCATATATCTACTATGTTGATGTCCTTGTTTTAAAAAGACCTGTATCAATCTGGTAGGCAATGTTCTACCCTTGTGAAGGAATGTTACTGAAAACAGTCCTCTAGCACTATCCCCCACGGTCAATGTAAACAGAGCTCAGTCATTTAATAATTTCATCTGTAAAAATCAACAACTCACAGCTTGTTGTTTGCAGCTGGGCTATACTTGCATAACCTCCTTTTCTTAACAGTGTGTTGAAATCTATGCCCTTGAATAAATTCATGACACTATCAATGGTGCCCACGGAGGATGTGGCAGTTACATAACCTGGTGTCAATGTGGGACCTGAGAGGATTAAGAGTGAAGGGGTGGAGTCTAGTCTGTCAATTGGATCATAGCCAAGGAGGCCTCTGTGTGGGCATGGCTTTCTTCAGAGAATTATGGGAAATCTGGTTTTTCCTCCTTGGAGGCAGGAGAGACTCTCTGCTCACTCCCTGGGAGATGATGCAGCTGACAAGATACATAGAACCAAGTTAGTGTCCTGAGCTCTGGAAGCCTCATGTACCTACCATGAGGCAATCAGACCTCTGAAGCCAGAGAAGTCGAAGTCATGTAGAGACCCCTGCCAGCACTGAGATGCTTACAATGCCACTGGATCCAAGAAACTTTCTACCCACTGGCCTATGTGCATTTGGCATCATTGCATGTGTCTCATGATTCTGAAGAGGACTTTATAGATTGTTTATTGGACATATGTGCTAATATTGGAATTATGGGCTTGGACTGGACTGGGTTCTTCATATAAAACTCTCTCTTATACATATATACATATTTATGAATTTGGTTCTCTAGTCTACCCAAACTAACACAGAGGATAACTGATAATGTTCTTTGCCATAAAATGATAATGAGACTGCTAAAGTAGTACATAATCCATGGACAAGTGAATGGATTCTGGCCCCCTACTAAATTCCAGCCCCAATACAAAAGCATTTCGTTCATATGACATGGTCCTGCTTGATATCGCCTCCATGAAGAGATCACTGAAGAGCTGGGTGCTACAGCAGAGTGTGGTAAAGATAGCAGATGACACCCAGCTATCAAAAAGAATAGCACTTGGGGTCTTAAAAGTTAGTGCCCAAACAAGCAGCCATCTAAGTGAATCATTGGCTAACTTCACATGGAAGAAGAACACCAGCTTTTGCTATGCAAAGATGACAAATAAAATCCAAATATGATGGCAGGAAAGGTATCAGAGCTTAAGTTGGGAACAGCCAGTTTGTAGAAGATCGTGGAGGACAGTGAGCAGGAGCCTAAAACCCATCTCCAGAAGACCTGTGCCGATTAAGCCTCTGGCAGATCCCCTTGAGCAAAGTCGAGGGAAGAGACTAGCCTGGTCATCAGAAAGAGGTGATTGTAAATTTGATTATTCTGGATATACAACTACATGATATCTGGTCCTTTGATCTCCCTCTAAGTTCAAATATGTTTTGCTTGTTTCTCGACAGAGGTTTTCTCTCTGGTTTATTTTAATATCGCTGATGGTCTTTGCTTTCCCTATATATGCAAAAAGAATATAGGCTGTTTTGTTCTTTCATTTGTTTGGTTTTCAATGTGGTTCCCAGTTTATGAAGCACGGAAGAAGAAGATGTATATAGAGAGAAGATGTATAGCGATGATAATTGATATAATAACTTATCTGGGATATTGTGGGGACATTGAGGCTAATTGAGGAGCTAATAATGAATACAGGAAAGGGAAGAGTGAAGTAGAACTGTTTGTGGTGATGTATATGCAACTATTGTAAAATACAACTGAATTATAGAAGTGTATGGTAAGCGAATTATATCTCAATAAAACTATTGGAAAAATAACGTTTTATTCTAGAATCACCTAAAGTCAGTATTGTGCATTCTATCTGCCTGCTTTGTAAATGAGAATGATGGGAGTGCATGCTGGGTAAGTGCTCGACTGAACCATAAGGTCAGACTCAGCAAGTCTTCCTCGGGAGAAAGATGAGGCTATAAAGAAAGATGAAGCTATCTGTTCCCATCTAGATGCAGAGAGGTAGAAACCAGAGGAAAGGTCACGATGAGTTGGAATCAGTTTGATGGCTGTGGGTACAATCCTTAAAGGGGTGTAAGTATAAGAACCATAACAGAATCAAGTTCAGATATGACTAGTACCAGTTCCCAGATTCTTGCACCTCCCAACACTTGATAATTTACCCAGCCCCGTATTTTTATTTCCATGAGCTTCAGCTCTTTCTAACAGCAGCCCCCTTTGAGCACACCCAGGAGACGTACGCTTTGTTTTCCCTCAAATATTCATCAAGAAAATGAGGCTTGGGGAGGTCGAGTAGTTTGTATGAATTGTCCCTGAGCCAGAGAATAACAGAGACAGGGCTGACACATCTGTGGAAGAATTTAGAAAGATTAGATCGGAAATAACCCTTATTTCAAGGTTTTCAAGGACATTTACTCCTTGAGTCTACAACCCTGGAAGAGAGAAATAAAAAGATAGAATTAAAAATAACAAATAAACTCTGAGTGCCATAAGTGTTTTCTAACAGCCCTGTGGGCTCTAGGCCAGACTTTCCGTGGATCACATCCATATACGACACAACCGTCATTCTCCATGGCACGGAGAATTTGGACACTGTTTGCATGCAACCCAAACCAAACAGAGTCTTTTTTGTGTTACATGTCCACTGCCAAAAATTCAAGTTATTTCTCATACTGCAATAGGATGTGAGATTACACTCTGCTTTATTCAAACAGTGTTAGAAAAAATAGCACAAGTACTTCAAGTAAAATGGCAGCCATCTGGGTGAGACTTTCTAGCTCTCATCGAAAAGCTGGAGGAGAGACGAGTAGGGAGTTAGACTCTTCAGCAAACACACCCAGAAGCAGATGGCACTTAACAAGCAAAGTCCGTGGGTTGTCCCCCATCCTGACTTGACTATACAAACAACAATGGGATGTGCACTGGAGACTGAGTAGAGCAGGCATGGCAGGGAAAGGCAGCCACGAAAGCCCAGGTGCACTGCCACCACCAGGTGACCTGTCATCACTGTGGGGGATGTGGGGATGGTGAAGGGCTTGCTTGGTGGCAGTGATGTCACCAGGGAGGGTACAGGGGGTAAAGTCCACACTAGGTGACACTATGTGGCTAATGTTAATTAATATTAACATCAACTTTTGTTAATGTTTGGTAATTATTGTTAACCATCAATATAACAACTGTGTAAAAAAGGCTAAAACTGTTCATTATTTTAATCTTCTAATAAACTTTCATCAGAGCTGTCACTGCTATCCAATTTTTCTTATTCATCATTTTATTGGGGGACCCTTACAAATCTTATGAAAATCCACCATTCAATTGTATTAAGCACACTTGTACATATGTTGCCATCAACATTTCCAAAACATTTTCTTTCTATTTGAGCCCTTGGTAGCAGTTAGGTTTAATCTAGTCAAATTAAGCCTCTTACTGATCTCCTCTGGCCATCGAGGGGCTTGGACAACATTACTATCAGTCAGATGCTTACAAACAATTTGATTGTTTACAATAACCTCTGATTGATAGTAATGCTGCCCAAGTCCCCCTGATGAAATAAATACTCTGCTGATGGCTTTTTGGCTCCCACTGTCCTCCATAGCCATCTGCAAATTGGGTGTTCACAATTTAAACTCTGATAAAATTCCTTTCATCATATATGGATTTTCTTATTGTCATCTTTGGATCACACATGCTGGTGTGTTTTTTCAATGTAGACTTAGTTGACACCTCACTTACATGGCATCTTGTTTGAATACAAGCCTACAAGACCCAGACAGATGCTATTCCAATTGATAGACAGGCTCCATCTGATTTCTTCACCACACTTTGCTGTAACACCTTAATCTTCAGTAATCTCTTCATGAAGGTGAATGATGATCAGGGCCATGTTACAGCAACTAACTCATCTTGTATTGGGGCTAGAATTAAGTGGGAGTGCAGAATCTGCTTGTCCATGGGTTATGAAGGACTCTGTTTTACTTGGGCAGTCAATTTGTGACCAAACACAAAACCAAAACCAATGACAACAACAAGAACAAAAATTAAAAAACAAAAAGAAAAACATTGTCGATCATCCTCTTGGGCGTATAAGGCAATTGCACTGATAACATTAATAACTTACCCAGTGACATAGAATTTAAGGTACTGTTGATAAGAGGAATTTATCTGAGCACAGTTCAACTATAGCTGCAATCCATGAACTGTTGCTTTGCACAGATTGATTTCTTAATTGGCTGAGCTCTGTTTACATTGACCATCAGAGTGGGTGCTAGGGGAAATTTTACTATAACATTTCTTACAATGGCAGATTCTCACTTATCAGATTAATACCTGCCATATTAAGACAAGGGGAGCACTGAGACACTAAATCAATCTATGGTGGTGCTGGGTCCTCCTTCATTGGATGTCCACTAAGCCAGGGCACCACTCAAGGTCCAATGATCACCATTTCAATGGTCTTGGGGTGGTCATCCTTTGCTTCCTCTCCCATCAGGGAATTTCAGTCCTAAGTCCAAGGGCTACAGGGAGTTTTGAGGTAGAACCCAGTACAGTTGGGCTTCCACGTCAAGTCCTTCTGGTGTGGTTTTGGGGAGATGCCATGCTCCCTGTAAGGTCAGCATCTAAGGTTAGCATAGTGCTTTGTCCTTGGCATCATTCATGAAGGGTTGGGTGGCAACATATTCAAAATGTCTACCCAGGGACATAGAACTGGGTCTATTCCCGCCCTAGGTTCCCTACAGTTGTTGTTTAGCTCTTCCCCATTTCCCCATCACACCCACCAACAGAAGAGCAAGTACCTCCTCTGCAGTGCTGATGCTCCCCTCCCCTGGTCTTAACCTAATTTTCCAATACTGCTCTCCTGTCATTCCCATGGAAGGCCTGCTGATTTGTCCCAGCCTGTCTCGGTGCTGTAGAGCATCAAGTGGGTGGTCTTTTCCCTTTCCCGCTTCTTCAAGGAGTGACCTCAGCTGATGTGAGGTCTCCTCTTTCAGGGCTGTTCTTATGAAGTGCGCATAAAGGGGAGGATGTATGCTTCATGTCTGGTGGGCAGACTTTCTGCCCCCTTGTTTGGCAATTGGTCTCTAAGAATTGCTTAATTGGCGTTTCTTCTTATAGCAGTGTACTCATACAATATTTGTCCTTTTATGATTGACTAACTTCACTCAGTATAATGGTTTACAGGCCCTTCCATTTCATGCTTTCCTCGCTGTTTTTTAGGGATGAAAAGTATCCAATTGTGTGTATGTAGCATAGTTTCTTTATTCATTCTTCCATTGTTGGGTATTTGGACTGCTTCCAATTTCTTGCTTCAATAACTTTTTTTGTGTGTAAACTAAGTAAAGGAAAATGAGAAAAAAATTAAAAGGCTTTTACTACCAGCTCCGTTGCTAATCATGTTGCAACTAATAATGTTTTCATTCAATGTAGAAATATTTCAGTAAACAATTGAGTCTTTAGTGTTAATATAATCTAAGAACTATTACATTAAAGCAAGTTACAGCAAAATTAGTTACATATTATTCTATGATCAAAATTGATTACAAAAATCATGAAGGCGACTGGAAGTTCTGCTTTCGGAGGAGGTTCACAGGGGCAGATGACAACATGAGTTAACACACAGAGTGATGCCAACATTAGTGATGCTCCTGCTTGGCAAAGCGGTGCCCCCTGACTTAGTGGGCAAGGACATGCCGCCCCTGTCATACCTCATCCGAAGACCACCCCAGCAGAGTGCTCTAGCAAGCTGTGTGCTCTTCAAATATAATCAAGTTGAAGGAGCTTTCACAACACAGAGAAGAAAAAAGTTAAGTCAGGGACTGTGACACCAGGCAGGGGACCCTGACGGCTGGAAGTAGAGACAAAAATCTTACATAAAAGCTATGAAGATTTTTGTTTCCCTTCTTTGTTGCTCTTTTAAAATCTAGGATATGGATGTTTTATTTATTATATTTTGTTCATATGTTTCAAAAGTATCTGAATTTATATTAAATGTTTAATTTTTAAGATGAAGCTTTGAGTATCCTTAAAACAAGAAATGAACAAATATAATTTATTTTTGATATAGTTTCCATGTAACTCTTTTAAACTTCACTTTTTATAGTATTTCCCAGAAATATGCTTCCTTTTACTTCATTTTATTTTTTTCCAAAACTATCTTATTAGGAGCTAATCCAGACATCATATAATCCATAGTTCAAGCACATCAAGAAGTATCATATGATTGCTAGCACAGTTTCAAAGCAGTTTCTTCCATCTTGAACAGCTTGATATCAATTTCCCATCCCAACCCCACCCCCCATCCTCCTCTGTAGCCTCCAGGAACCCTTATTTTAGTTGGTTTTCTCTATAGGTTCATCAACCCTGAGTTTCAGATAATGAAAAACAGATAAACACATCAGAAAATTCAAGAAGGCTACCCACAATGACAAGATACATCAGAGATAAACCTAAGTATGGAATATATATCCAGATCTAGGGCAAAATGTATCAGAGGAGAACAAAAGTCAGGGTTTTCATAGTTTAAGTCAGGTTTATGGTTTGGATCTAGTACAGTCATCTCTCCAATACGCTCTGCTTGGTAACCAGTGTAATGCCATCCCTCAATTACGGTTAGAGGGAAACCATCGAGGTTTAATTCCTTTGTAGATCTCACCAATGGATTTTGGGTTGCACTGTCATCCATAGCCTCCTGTAAACCAAAATCTCACAGGTCAACCTCTCACACTAGTCCCTCCTTTGGCTTTGGATTCTATAATTTACAATGGAACACATAAAGATAAATGTCCTACATGTTACCGAACTGAAATGGATTGGTACCAGTCATTTTGAATCAGAAAATCATAGAATTTACTAACCTGGGAATGAGACAGCTAAGTGGAATAGCATTCATTGCATGCATTGCCAAAAAGAACATTTCAAATCTGTCTTGAAGTAAAATGATAGCGGTGATAGGATTATATCTATTTGCATTCCAGGAAATTAAATTAACACAGTTATTGTTGAAATGTATGCATCAACCACTAAAGCTAGTGATTGCGAAATTAAAGAATTCCACAAATGTCTTCTGTTTGAAATGGACCAAACATGTCATCAAAATGTACTGATAGTTGGTTATTGGAATGCCAAAGTTGGAAATAAAGAGAAAGGAACAATAATGGGAAAATAGTGCCTTCAAGGGAGAAACAAAGCTTGAAAACACAAGGTATGATTTTGGAAGACCCATGACGTTCAGAGCAAATGTCTTTTTTTCAAAAGCACAAATGGCAACTATACACATGAACTTCCCCAGATGTAATACAGATCGTTGACTATGTCTGTGGAAAGAGACAACGGGTAAACTCAACATCAGTAGCTAAAACCAGGTCAGAGGCTGACTGGTGAACATACCAGCAATTGCTTATATATAAGTTTAGGTTAAACCTGAAGAAAATTAAAACAACTCCACAAGAGCCAAAATACAACCTAGAGTCTCACACCTGAATTTTCAAGATTAGATTTGATGCATTGAAGACTAATGACAGAAGACTAGTGATGATCTGTGGGGTGACATAATGAACATCATTCATGAAGGAAGGAAAGGTCTTTAAAAAGACAGGAAAGAAATAAAGAGTCAGGGAAAAGAGGATGATCATTTAGTTGCTGCCATGCAAAATTGTGCGAAGGTCACTCACCCCAAAGCAGCAGACACTCCTGCCGGAGTGACAATGGATCCTGGTGGGAACATCAAGTCTAGAGGGGGAGGGAAGCTTTCACATCTTGGAAAGGCAAGTGCATTCTGCTGGCAGTAAAATGGGGAGGATCAACTTCCCAACAGGAAAAATATCATTAACACAAGGATCCCAAGGGGACACTATGCCTGGTACTATGCTACCAATACATAACATTAGACCTAACTCCTATACAGTGCCTGGGGCCCTAGGCCATTTGTAATTGACTACTGGGACTTTAGACCCTGTGATTTCAAGGTACACAATATCCTTCATAGGCCATACTAGAAGGACTCAAGGTGGAAATGCTACTAAGTGAACCGGGCTCTACCTCAAATGCCCCTGTAGCTTTTGGACCCAAAGCTGAAGCTACATGGTGTGTGAAGAAGCAGTAGACAGCTATACCAAGAGTACAGAACTGGCAGTCGGCAGACTACCATATACTAACTACTCCACGCCCTACTAACTTTATTAAGATACATATTAATCTAGAAGTCCTCGTTCTGCCATTGTCATTAAATATTATTTTTAAGTTTTGCCTTACCACCATCCTCATTGTATAAACAGTGCCTAGTCACATAAGGATTTAATCTGCACAAGCCAACAATCCATGTATTGAGATTTGCAGCCAGCCTACACTAGTTAAATTTCCTTTTTCTCAATTGGGTTTCAAATGCATTAACATGAGATAAATTAAGGGCAGAATGACTTTATGTTCCATGGAGATGACATAAAATGACAAAGAAGTCTCTATAAACTGTAATATATGTGAATGACATTTGTGCTCTCACTTAATCCTAGTTCCAATCTTAGAATAATTAGTTCTTACGACATGGCCTTGCTTGATATACACCCTCACGAAGAGATCCCGGATGATATGGGTGGTACAGCAAAATTTAGCGAAGGAACTGGATGGTGCCTGGCTATGAGAAAGAATAACATCTGGAGTCTTAACTAAACTCACATCGAAGAAGCGCACCAGTCTGTGTGATCCAAAGATTGTGAATAATGGAATCCAAATCGAAAGGAAGGAATGATGTCAGAGCTAGAATAGTGGACACCTGGTTTGCAGAAGGATATGCATGACAATGGAAGCCTCCAAATCCACTTAGAGGGTCTACACACAGATGAAGCTTCCAGTGAGTTCCCTCTGACCACAGACCAGGGATGTGACTAGACTGGCTGTCTTGCTGAGACCATTTGGAACATGGATTATGGCAGATAGAGTCAGGTTAAAATTTAATCCCTTATCATTTGCTCTCCCGTTTGACCCATTTTAGAGTTGTTCTACTTCTTGATGTTTCTGCTTCTTGTGGACTGAGAGGTTTTCCTGTTTTACTTTGTTATTGTTACTAGTTTTCTGCTCTTGTAGTTGTTGGCATGTTTTTCTGTCTATGAAATCCAGAATAAGTAAATCTATGAAGGCCATAACTGAATTTGTGATTTCTTAGGGTTATGGTAGGGGAGACTGGAGGGAAATGAGGAGCTGATAATGAGTGCAAAAAGGAAAAAATATTCTAAAATTGATTGAGGTAATAATTCTACAACTCTTCTTGATATAGTTGAACTACTGAACATATTATTTATGAATTATGTACCAATAAAACTGTTAAAATTAATGAATTATATAAGTAAATTTTTTAAAAAGAAAACTTTTTTGTAAGGGTGACAAGAGCATCCCAAGGTCATATGGGACGGTGCTGAAGCGGAGCCACTGTGAGGGATCAAGTTAGATCAAATAGAGTGGAGGAAAATATGGAACAGAACTCAGAGCAATAAAAATTTGGCTTATTGGTCAGATGAAGACTGATGGAATTCCTAAAACGATGGCCTTCAATCACTGTTCAGGCCCAGAACGAACTCAAATTCCAGCCAATTATAGACCAATCTGTACCCTGAACATTTTTAGCTCTAGGGACATACATACACACTCGTTAGAAAACATCAATCATTTGTGAGCAAATCATGAGATTTCGCCTAAAGTTAACATTTGGAAGGTAAGACGAGTTAGGAAAGGAGGAGAAAGGGAAAGTGGGAAATTGAAGGAAGTAGTAGGCAGCATGTCAAGCCCTCAGAGGAGTTAAGAAGTAGAAGGCCTAAAATGATCAAAGAAACAGTCCTGGCACAACACTGTAAAAGGAGCATCCGTGCCGGAGGTCCTGGCGTAGTGGGTTTAAGAAGGAGCACCAATTCGGTAGGAATAAAGGGCACTGACTTCATACGGAGGAGAGAAGTGTTAAAGAATGGTTCATTGTTAGCTGTTGCCAGTTCTGCTCTGACTCATGGCAACCCAAGGTACATGAAATGTTACCAGGTCCTGCCTGGTCCTCATGATTCTTGGTGTGAGTCCATTATTAAGGAAACTATTTATTTTGAGTATCTTCCAACCCATGAGACTTATCTTCTGTAAAATTCATAGATTTTATTCATTGGCTAATTTTTGGAAGTAGAGAACCAGACTCTTCTTCCTGGTCTTAGTCTGGAAGCTCAGCTAAATCCTATCCACCACGTGACCCTGCTAGTATTTAAAATACTATTGGCATATCTCCCAGAATCATAGTAATATCGGAGTACATCAAACTGACAGATGGGTAATGAGGAAGAACATTAGCTAAAGAGAAATCAGAAAAAATGGAGGATTTCATGGATATTGTGTTGTGAGGTCTATGATAATAAACACATCTGTTCATATGCTGAAGGGACTAGTCAGAGAGGAAATGACAGAGTGCATGCACAGTGACAAGATAAGGCAATGGACACACAAAAGACCCCAGGAAAGCAGGCAGAATGGGATTCAAAATATAGGACAGAAGGAAGAGAATCTTCCTCTGAGATGAAACAGAGACAGGGAAGGAGAGGGAGAACCCCATTGTCTCAGTGAATCAGCTGGGAAGACCACCGGCTGCTCATAAAAGAAAATAGAAGTTTGAAAATCATGCAGATTTGAACTTATATTTATGGGAAGTAAGAAAATGATCTGGTTCTTCCTGAGAAATAGAGGGACAGAAACAAATGCGTAGGCAGATATCAGGTCAGATATTGCTGAAGATGAGAGCATTGTCTATGATGGTAGATAAAACTGACCTTGTCTAGCAACGTCCTACAATAAGGCAAAGAAATTACTGACTGGATCTACAGTAAAGGTTTTGGTGGAAGACAATACAAGAAGGTTAAGAAAGTGGAGCAATTGGAGGTACTGTCCGGAGAAGTGCTGAAATGATGACTCACCGAACTTAGGGGAGATGAGAACAGACAGGGTAGCCAATGAATGTTGGATGGGGCCAACATATATTTATTTGTCTCATGCTATGTGCCTTTTCTGTAGCATGTGGTGTGTTATCAGGTATGGCTCTGCCTTCATAGACGACTGTTACTGAAAGTATTGCTGTACATTCAACCCTCACGGAATGTGTAACCAGGTTCCAGTCAACCATGTTTCAAAGAGACACAAGTTAATAATTCATGTATTGGATTGTAATAAGAAGTCCTACGCAGTATAAAATCTTTTGCTCAACATGCTTTACCATGGACTAAACTAATGCTACTATTAATAGAATTTCCTTAAGCCTCATGGAGATGATTTTTGATATACTGCAATAAAATGAAAATGATTACTCTATGTGTGACTGGTAGAAATCATAGTTCCATGAATGGATTTTGAGCTCTCACTTAATCACAGGCCTAATGTAAGAAAAATCACAGGCCTAATGTTAGTCCAAATAGTTTTTATGGCATGAGCCTGCCTGGTACACACCCTCCTGAAGATATCACTGACCACGTAGGTGCTCTACCAAGGTAGTGAAGAAATCAGATGGTGCACAGCTATTATAAAAAAGAGCATCTGGGGTCTTACAAGCTTCTCTCAAAATAAGCAACCATATAAGTTAAAAGTCAGGCTTAAGTCCTCATGGAGAATTGCACCAGCCTGTGAAATCAAGGATTGTAAATAATGAGATCAAGCCCGGAGGAGGAGACGATATCAAAGCCTAAATTCTAAACAGCTGGTTTGTGGAAAGTTATGGACGATAGTAGTCAGAAATCCATGTACAAGGCCCCTACATAGAGGGAGAGCAGAGTGACTACCCAATGCACATAGACTAGCAATGTTAGCAATCCTAGTATCAGACAAAGAGCTGTGTAAAGTGGATTTTAGCAGCCGTGTATAGGCTGGAATGTAATACTTTGTCATTTGATTTCCCTCTGGACCAAATGTGAATTTATTATAAAATTTTAATATTCTCTGCTTTCTCTTACATTGAGGTCTTTCTTTTGTATGGTCATTGTTGCTGGGTATATGCTTGTTGTGTGCCCTTGTTTATCTGTATAAAGAAACCTGGAGGAGTGTATTTCCAAAGACATTAACTTGATTGATGATTACCTGGGGGCACAGGAGGGGAGAAGTGGTGGAAATGGAGGGGTAACTTCAAATGATACAAGTAGTATTGTTTGGTTTTGTTTTTTTCCAGTTTTTGTTTATATTTGAAGCTGTCTTATATGAAACCCAGGATTGATGAAGCTACAGGGACAGCAAGTAGAATAAGGGGTGTGGGAGGAGTTGGGCACAGTGGGGGTGGGTAAAAGGGAGATGTGTCAAGAAGTCTATGTAGAAAAAGATTGTATGGAAACTGATTGTGGTGGCAATTGTACAATTCCGCTTGACATGATTGAAATATGGAATGATACACTGTGAGATATGTACTAAATCCCAACGAATTAAAAATATTCCAAAGTTGTTGTGATGATACTTGCAAAATCCTTCTTGATATAATTGACCTATTGAGTATTATGACATAGTACTTATACCTCAATAAAGTTTTAAACATAAAGAATAATCTGGAAGGAAATGGAGAGCACCCAGGGAGAAGTGTCGAAATTCAGATTTGGGGTAGTGGGAATGAAATAGCATGGTGGTCAAAGGCCCAGACTCTGGGGTGAGGCCACTGGTGTCCCTCACTCGTTAGCCAACTCGAGCCATGATCAATTCATTAAAACTGTCTTAGCCTTATACCAGAGGGTGTACACTGGCACAGATAGGAACTGGACACACACAGGATCCAGGACAGATGAACCCCTCAGGACCAGTGGTGAGAGTGGCAATACTTGGAAGGTGGAGGGAAGGTGGGGTAGAAAGGGGGAACTGATTCCAAGGATCTACATATAACCTCCTCCCTGGGGGACGGACAACAGGAAAAGTGGGCGAAGGGAGATGTTGAACAGTGTAAGACATGACGAAATAATAATAATTTGTAAATTATCAAGGGTTCATGAAGGAGGGGGATGAGGGGAGGGAGGGAGAAAATGAGGAGCTGAAGCCAAATAGAAAGCAAATGTTTTAGGAATGATGAGGGCAAACAATGTACAAATGTGCTTGACACAATGGATGGATGGATGGATTGTGATAAGAATTGCATGAGCCCCCAGTAAAATGATTTTTTTTTAAAAGAAAGAAACTCTCTTAGCCTTAGTTTTGTCACCTGCTAAATGAGTATAGCAATAATATGCATGTCATTGTGAAAATTAAATAAAAGAATTCATATGAAGCAGCTAGTTTTACCTGCCTGGCACAAAATAAATGCTCACTGAAGCGCACTTAATTTGTTAATGGAGTGTAAGGTTCCGTGTGTGCAGAAGGTTGTGGTGAGTGTGAGGTAATGTACTTATGAGATGTCAGAGTCGGACCTGGCATCTGGGTCTAGATCTGAGTGTGAATAGGCAGTATGCAGTGGTGCATTGATTGCCATAATTCCTTCATATTTTGGTTGCTGTCAATACATTGAAAATAATGAGAACCCTAAAAACTGCTAGAATCTTCAGAAAAAAACGAGCAGCAATCTAGGTGGCCAATGTAGGAAAAGGTAAATATAAGGCAGGCCTAGAATAGGCCTCATTGAGAGGTATAAATATAGGCATGTATATATGTAACTATATTAATACATAATGATAGGGATATAGGTCTATGTAGGTGCTTACATTAATATTTTAGGTATTAAGGTAGAAGATGCACATTGGACCTCTACTCAAGCCCTCCCTCAATGCAAAGACTCTTTGTTCTAATATCCTGGCATTCTGTGATGCCCACCTGCCTGACAAGATCACTGAAGAAAAGGGGGCTGCATAAGAAAATGTGGTGAAGAAAGCTGATGGTGCCTGGCTATTAGAACATATAGGATCTAAGATCATAAAGGCTTGAAGATAAAAAACAGCCATCTAGCAGGGAAGTAACAAAGCCCACATGGAAAAAGCACACCAGCCTATGTGGTCACAAGGTGCTGCTGGGGTCAGGTATCAGGCATCAAAGTCCCCAAACACTGATGTGAACAAGTGGGGTCAGAGTGGAGACCCAAATCCCATCCATAGACAATTGGACTTCCCTTCATAGAAGGGTCACAAGGAAGGAACAAGGAACATGTTAGCCAGAGTGTCGAATAGCACCGATGAAACACACAACATTCTTTAATGCTAACCCCCCTCCCCAGCCCCAACCATCATGACTCCAGTTCTACCTTAAAATCCAGCTAGACTGAAGAGTATGTACACTAGTACAGATAAGAGCCTTCAAACAACAGAAACGCAAGTGAAAGTGGTGTAAGATGGAAAACACAGACTGGTGTAAGATACTAAAATAATAATAACTTACAATTTATCAAGGGTTCACAAGGGTGGGAGGGTTGGGAGGGATGGAAAAAAGAGCAGTTGATACCAAGGACTCAAGTAGAAAGAAAATGTTTGGAAAATGATGATGGCAACGTATGTACAAATGTACTTGATACAATTGATGTATGGATTGTTCTAGGAGTTGTAAGAACGCCCAATAAAATGATTTATAAAACAACAACAAAATTAGGCAGGCCTAAAACTAGCCATTAGCTTCTCCTCGGGTTGGAGTAGACGATCTCAGATCTTCTTTTTCCCAGTCACCCGAGCATTTAAATGCTCTCTAGAATGTTATATGACTGGGCTGAGCTAAAGCCCTTTGCCATGTATATCACTTTAAAAATGGCGTCCTTCCTAAAAGTGATCTTCCAACTCTTCCAGCAATTACAAAGCAGCCTCAACATCATCACTTTTAAAAGCTGACCTTGAATCCCCTGCTTCCTTTTCTGCTCTTAGCACGTGTCGCCAGCCATGCTAAGGGCCTCTAGATTTTGCCTTCTTTCCAATCTTCAATCCTTTCTCAATAACCCAAGTCCATTAATTTTCCATCTGAGGTTTAATTTTCAGTTGTTTGCCTATCAGTTTGAACAAATTTGTAGTATTCCTTAACCATCTTAGCTATAGATTTAAACACTTCAATACATTCATATTTAAAAATAATAGTCAAACTCTATTTTAATTTAACAAATTTGCTTAGCATTTAACAATACCCAACTATTAGAGTGGTGAGAAGCAGAAGGCTATTGTTATGAACACTATTTTTCTAATTTATTTGTTATTTTAAGCCAAATTTATTTCCCTCTAGCAAATTTTCATCCTGGATATCTTTGAGGGATATGACAGGGGGTCACAAAAGATTTGTGGGGGGGTGTCATTATTTTAAAATTCCATTTTGCTATGACCTTTTTGTAATCTCTCTTGTAGAGTATGGTTAGCTGAGATTGAGTCAGTCCCTGACTCATGAAGACACCAGGCAGAGCAGTGTTCACAGGGTATTCATTGTCTGGTTTGTTGGATATACATCATTAGACCTTCCTTCTGATTCTATTTTATTCTGGAACCTGTTGAAATCTGTTTGGCCTTATGACATCATGAATGCTTTTACCAATAGGTGGCTGATCATGAGGTGAGTACATTGGCCTGTAATGGAACCTTAGATTTCCCCATGAAAAACAATACGTCTGCTACTGAACCCCAATAAAAAGTTCTTATTAATCCACATGGACTTCCCCCTCCTTTAATATGTCTAATGTCCTCTACTGAGTTCTTTCGACACATATAAGGATCCGTATTTTAATCACAGCTTCAGAATTACATAATAAGTTGCAAAGTGTCCAAGAAACTCTTCTCAAACTTAAGATTTCAGGTATTCTATCAAGCATAATATGATTTTACTCAAGCCTCTAAACAATATGAGCAAAAACAGTTGTTTTTATTAATTGTACACTCTTTTATGCCAATATTTTTATTTTTAAGAATATTTAAAGAATACTTCTGCACATGCCACAGTATTTATAAATATAACTTAAATAACCGTGATATTTTCTCCTGGTTTTCTGTACTGGAGATCACCACTGAGGCAAACACTTTGCCTTTGAGATATTTCCTTTCTGCAGCCTTTACTTATCACTGAGAGGATTCCTATAACATTCCTCAAGCAATGATGGAAAACAAGGTGCCAAGCTACAAACACTAACGAGAGGTGAACACGCATTTTAAAATACGAACTCGAGTTTTAAATTGTATATTTAAATATCTGGGCATAGAGGGAGGAGAAAGATCTGATCTTCTCACGCACAAAGAAGTAAAGGTAAATTTTTATTATGGTGATTTCCTAGGAATAAGGCTCATCCTACAGTAGATAATATTCCTAAAATTCATAATAAATAGATGACCCGTTTAAAACTAAAATCAGGATGAGAAAAGATACAAGGCCACCTGCTTTTATTCCTCCTTTGCACATCTTTGTACTTTAATAATATTTTGCAGCATGTCATTTTCTGATGTTATCTTTTTTCAGCTATTCATCAAACATGTGCAAGTTTATGGTATACTCTTCCAAACTCTTCCAAAGATATGGACCATAGAGGCAATGATGTTGGGGGATGAAAGAGCATGTTGAATTTTTTTTTTTAGATAAGAAGTTAAAAATCAGAATCTATGATCACAACCTGAAATTAGATTCCAAAACCAGAAAATGAGCATGTATTTACGACTGGAAGTTAACTTCAATAAAATTCCACAAGATAATCTTTGAAATTTTTTGAAAACCTCTACAAACCATGCTTAAAAGAAAACATGAGGAGACTTAGTTAAAAAACGAAAGGAACACACACAAAGCCCACGTCAAACCCATCCTTTGCCATCAAGTGACTTCTGACTGCTAGTGGCTGAGAAGGACAGAGTAGAGGACTCCTTAGGCCTCCCGCCTTCCTGGAAGCACATTGTCCCAGCTTTCCCACACTGAGCAGCTAGTCAGCTTCAACAGCTGGCCTTTCTAAGCCCAGGGCTTAACCATTCCTCCACCAGCCTTCCCTTTTAGTGCAAAAAAAAAAAAAGGCTCATGCATGAATATCAACAATGCTAAATAGTACATTGGCGTGTGCTTGCATATCACCCAACTGATGAATCACAGGACATCTTGAAGTATTTTCAGAGCATTCAGTGGAGGTAAGACTTATCTTAGGAAATACTTGCAAACGGCAAAGTGCTTCTAAGTGACCCAGGCAATCATGCATAAAGGCTATGCAAAATGATTCATCCCCCCACCCCACCCCCAAGAGACCATCAAATTGATCCTGTCCTCCCCATCCCCCCCCTCGCCCCATACCCTGGTAAGTCTCTGTCTCTTCAGTGCTCACCAGGGGTCTGGGAGCAGAAGGTCCCTCTACACTCCGCCTACCGAGGCGATGCCTCTAGCAGCTAGGGTTCACCAGGTGACACCTGGAAGCCTCCCACCCCAATTCTCTCCACGGAAATCATCTCCTCTCCCCGCCAAAACCTAGTCCGCAGCATTAGCTGCTGCCCCGCTGCCCTCGGGAAAGGGTGCTCACCGAATGATCACGAACATGACGAGCGAGTTGCCCACCAAGCCCACCACGAAGACCACGGAGTAGACGGCCGTGATGATGATGGGGATGACAGGAGAGATTTGCGCGGGCTCCTCTGTAGTGCCCGCCGAGCTGCCATTTCCAGGGCCGGCTGGCTCGGACCACCCCGGGAACCAGCCGCTGCTGTTGGGGTGCACACAGGCACTGGCCTCACAAGTGGGGACCGGGTCCTCGCGGAAGATCTGCACCGGTGGCTCCATGGTGGTCAGCGGCGCTTGGCGAAGGGCGGCACCTATGGAGCAGAGGGACAGAAGGAGTGTCCGCCAGACTGAGCGACGCCACGCAAACTTTCTCCGCGCGCAGGGGTGGGGGCAGCGGCTCCGCGAGCCCAGGGCCCTGGTCTCCCACCCATGCCGTGCGACCCCGGGGAAGGGGGCGAGAGGAAAACTCACTTCTCACCGCTTGGGGGTCAGCAATCACTGCGTACAATCCCCTCGCTTCCCCCCAGACCCAGTCTGAGCTCTCAAGGACAAGGGCTTCCGAGAAGGGCTCTCTGGGGGCCGGAGTTCTCACCTCCTGCTCCAGGCGATCAGCGGCTGGGCTGCCCTGGGGGTCCTCTATGTGCCCTGCAAGGGGACCCAGCCACCCGTTTCACTGGGAGCCTTCCGCACACCACCGACCGGCTGCAGCTGGCCCGGCAGCTTCGCGTGGCGACGTGCCCCTCCCGCCCCCCCCCCCTCCCCGCCCAGCCAGGCTCTGCCGACCCGCCAGCGAGATGGCACATCCCTGTCCCTGCCGGGGCCCCTGCCCAGCCCCGGGCCCGCCTGCCCACAGCCTCTGTCTCCCAGCCCGTGTGACTTTTCTTGCAGCTCTGAGCAACCCCCTGAGTGCTTAGACTTCATCATCACGGAGGGTGTGCCTGCTCGGCGCGTGTCTGCACACTTCTGCATGTGTGCGGCTTGAACACAGGCACGCTTGGCAGGATGGCGCAGGACCCGGCACTGTTGCATTCTGCTCTGCCTCGGTCGCTATGGGGAGTCGCTATGCCTCCACAGCACCTAACAAAAGCCCCCAAACCAGTGTCTCTCACTGGAGAGGTCTCTCCTGTCTAGAACTCAGTGTGGGCATAGGTGGTAGGACACAGCTTCTTTCTGGAGAGGAAAAAAACGCCAGCTTTCTGTTGATCGGAAGGGCCCCACCAAGCAAAATCCGGCAAAATGATCTAATGAGAACACGAGCAGCGCATAAAATAATGACTTGAGACCGTAAGAATACTTGTGGGCATTCTGTTCCTTTCAGTCCCCCTGCCTGGCGGGCCGCAGCAGGCGCAGCAGGCCGATTTTCCTGTTCTATCTGGTAAAAGCGGTTTCACCCCCAAGTCTTAGAGCCGATCCCAGGAGTTAACATAGCTACTCTGTTTAATTTCAAGGCCACTGCGACTCCCCTAACAATCTTCCAAGAATCTGGAACCCCAGAGAGAAATTCAGTTGCCACTATTTCTTCCTCTGACTCTGCCGGTTAGGGCAGGATCGCTAATCAGGAGTCTGCTTGCTGGGGGAACAGGAAACGTCCTGAGGGACCTGGATTGCCAGTGCAAATGTGAAAATCAGTAGTGACAAAGTGATGGCTTGGTCTTCCCAATACACTTGTAGGAAAGAGAACATGCAAGCACAAGCGAGCCCGGGTTCAGCTTCCCTCCAGAGTTCAGTCGCTAAAGAAGAGGTGAATTCCCCTTCCCTAATTAGGTAATAGAGGCAAAAAGTTTGGGAGAAAACCCCTAGGCCCCTGGATTTCTCACATAGATTCCTGCGACAAAGGTACAGGCACCCCATCCCTTCCCACCAGTTCATGTCAACGCCTCATCCAAATCAGCTGCCAGGAGAGTTGGCTCTGACTCATGGAGACTTCATGTATGTCAGAGACGTGTGTTCCATAAGGTTGTCAATAGCTCCTTTTCCAAAGTAGATCGCCAAGCACTTCGCTCAAGATACCTCTGGGTGGATGCAAATCCACAACCTGAGAATTGTAACCGTTTATTAATGGTGATCATCGCCCAAGACTCCATGCCTCACCTAAGGAGCCACATGGCTTATGTTCAGTCAGTGACAGTCAGCTGAGGTTTGATATCTCTTTGAACACACTTACATTTCAAAGGGGAGTTGACCATCAGCCTTTCCACAGTGTCTTGCATTGCACTGAGATTTGAGGAACACCAGGAAGGCTTTCGTGCAATAAGAAAGGAAAAAAGTTATTGCTTGAAAAGATTTAGGCAAAGCTTTAAAGCAGTAAAAAAAAAAACATTCAAGAGATTTCTAATTTGATACAATTCAAGCAATGTAAATTCCCAATTCCCCTTTCTCACTTATCTATAATGAATGAGAAGGGATTGTATTGAAAAAATGCTTCTTCAACTAAAGCTAGATGTACTCAGCCCGGAAGAATGCTATCATTCTCATCTTTGATAAGAAACCTAGACCAGTTAAGATAGTTCTTTTAAGGTAAAACAATGTTAATTACCATAAAAGTAGTTTTGCTTCATTTTAGTACTACTGTTTTATTTTTAATTTTTAGCAAATCAACGGCTGAAAGGAAATGAAGCCTAAATGAAGAAGCTTCCCCTGCTCTGGTTGCCAGGGGAACCTGGCTTGAGTCTCTGTACACTGAGCATAACTGCTTATGTGGAGCCTGGTTTGCTGGGACTGGACTGGACTAGGGAATGCAAGCGTAGACAATGGAGGGACATAGAAACAACTGAAACAGTACACACGAAACATGAAGGCAAATTTAAAAGTGTTTCTACATGTACAGGTTTCTCCCAAACACAACACGCTTGGAAATATGTCTCTGGAAGCAAGTCCCTGGGCTCAGGGGACGATTACAGACAAGTTCTCTCCGTTCCTCATTTGTATACCTGTCTTAGTGCCTTCAAATACAAAGTTCAGATCAGAGCGGTGGCTTCTGAGGAATCTGCCAGGCCCGTCCTGCTGGAGGAGAGAGGCGAGCTCAGAAGGTTGTGGCAACTACTGTTTTCGGAGGAGGGATTCCTGTGATTTGGAATCAACTCGATGGCAGTGAGGTTTTATGTTGTGTTTTATTTTGTTTTTAAGGGGTAATCTTGATGGATTTTTTTCAAAGACAGGGAAATTACAAGGGTTTCGTGCAAAGTTTAAGCTTGTTTAAAACTGCTTTGGTGAGAAAAGGGCCAGGAGAATGACATTGAGGAGTCCCCGGCCCCACCCCCACCCTAGTCTTCTGCTCAGTCTCTGAGGTTTGTATGGGCTGTCCTTTAATAATGTCATTGGGAACTTTACCCTGTCCACCCTGTCGGCCTGCAACGGACCCTTCAGACTTCTTCTGACTCCCCAAACACACACACACACACACACACACACACACACACAACCACTTAAAGAAATACAACTTCTGAGTAAATGTTTAGAAAATGATGACAACATATGTACAACTATGCTTGATACAATTGATCCATGGAATGTTATAAAAACTGTAAGAGCTCCCCAAAAAATGATTTTTTTAAGTAAAAAGAAATACAACTTGTGTCCTTTGAAGATGCCAAGGTATAGTGAATTAATACGGTCCTTCTCGTCATAATTCCTTATGTGATACATTATAATTCTGAATTCTATGCCTGTGGCTATGATTCCCTTTGGAGGAAGTTTCTGTTACAGGATTATAGGTGGGAAGGTACTGGGCATACTTGTGAACTGAAAAGGAGCAGAGGGTATGTGAGCCTGGCACTCGAGGCAAGCACAATCTAACAGAAAACTAACAGTAGGCTCATCAGTGTGTTGAAGACGTTAGATTGCAGCATAAGAGCAACAGTGTCACACTCAGATGTGTGATTTGTGAAATGCCTGGTAGAAACCCTATTATCTACAGTGGTGTCAAATCTGGAGCATCAACCTCAGACGACCTCTCTTGAAACTCTGGATCTAATAGGATCCACAGATTGAAGAACTCAGTGTTCAACTCTGCCTAGCCCGAGGTTGGAAATTGAGAGGAGTAACGACGTCGGCAATGATAAACAGCATATCAAGCACATGTGCAGAATTAGTTCACAGAAGGTGAAGACCATCTCCGTGGTAGAAGGACACAGAAATGAGCGTCAGATTTGAAGCATAATTCTAGCAGAAAGAAAAGGAATGGAGAATCCAGCTATGAAAGCACACATACCTGCAGTGTCTACAGCAGTGGGGCTCGACCTTCCTCACGCCGCGACCCTTTCATACAGTTCCACATGCTGTGGTGACCCCCCACCATAAAATTATTTTCCTTGCTACTTCATCATTGGAATTTGGCTAAACTGGTTTACAGCATAACACACATCTAGTTTCATTAAGATGAGCCCCATGGAGGGTGGGTCTGAAGACTGGACGGGACAAGTCCCACCCCCACCCTCCACCCCCCTAACCCCCCCCACCCCCGCCACAAACAAATTGGAGAGTTTATAGGGCTGTCCTGGTGCTGCGAAGAGAAAAACTTGGATTTGTGCATGAGGATGGCTCAGGGGATTTGTGCAGCCAGGATTGTTCAGTAGAAGGGATGGTTAATTGGTTTTATTCTAGATGAGAGATGATTCAACCCTAAATCAAGGTAACTGCTGAGAGGATTAAGAGGACACAATGATTTTGAGAGTCATCCAGGAAATCACATTGTCAAGTCACATTGTCAAGAGTTACAATATGGAAGTTAGAGAGTAGGAGGAGGCTCGAGTGTTTTGGGGACCAAGTAAATGAGGGTGCCATTGACTGGAATGGGAAATGCAGATGAGAGCACCAGCTTTGGGGAGGACATAGTGAAGCCAGGAGTGTGGGTATCCTTTATATGCCCCACATAACTCCTACTTCCCTCTGCTCTGTTTCTGGAAGACTCTTTTAGGGTCCAGACAATGGAAGGCTCCTGGTACAGGATAGGAGGTGAGCGGAGTCTTCAGATTTCATTCATCTCCCCTTCCCACCTTGACCAAGGAGCAATGGGCTGCTTGTGCCCCCTAGTGCAGGGTACAGCTCCTCTCAGAATGCCAAGAATGTCTTCCTGCTCTCTTAAGGCAGTATTAGCAGTTCAGTAAGACGCCCCATCCTACACTTACCCCACCCTCCTTCCCCTCATGGGAATCCTGAATTTACCCCTTTTGTAATTCTCTTAAGATCTTCCTTTTATGAAATTTCCATAGTTACTAAGACTAAGGAGCTGGTCAGTTTCCCCTCAGCACCCAGTTTCACAGGTCTTTCTGCATAGTGGGCACTGTGCTGTGAAGAGTGAGGGGGGCCATGTGGCTTCACAGGCATTGCCTGCCTCGGTTAATCCATATTCATAGAGTAGAAAGTCGTGAGTTCGTGAAGCTCATTTCAGAAGGATCCAGTTGTGTATTTGATTATCTGCCTTCCCAGCCACCTTGACTGAGAATGGGAAAAATATCACCATGTGCGACCTTGGTGTTCTAGGGGAGAGCTTGCTTTTGCTTTGTCCTGGAATTAATGAAAAGTCACAAGTGCTTCCACACCACTTGAGCAAAAAGAAGCCCCAAGCAGAGGCATATCCTTTCCTTCATTTAGCTCAGTCCAAATGCCATCTCCCTGAGCCTAAACTATACGCATCTGGAAAGATTAGATCGGAACCTTAGGGGGGTGAATTTATGATTATGGGGAAGGAACAATTTAGTAAAAGGCAGTGAGAGGTGTTGCCGGACTAAAAGGATGTAATCAGCATCACTGAATCGTGTGTGTGTGGAACTGTTGATTTGGTGCCTGTTTTGCTGAGTATGTTCTCAACAACAAGAACATTGATAAAACAAAAATAGCCACATTATAGGTCATGACTAGATTGGATATTGACCAAAGTACAGGCCTTCCCCCGTTTGAAAGATGCCCTAGTGGCCATTGTGGAAAAGGGGGACCCCTGCTCAGAGGTGAGCTGGTCCAACGCTATCACAGATGTCACAACTAGGTTGTATCATGACTCATTAGATTCAGAGGGCATTATTTTGTAGAGAGTTCCATTTTTGTGCGTTTTCTAGTGATAGCCCACTTTCAGTAACTTTATTTGCCTTTCTCTTTTGCAAAGACACATTATAATTTCAAAAATTTTGTTTTCTTTTTTAAAAGATACATCTGTTTACTGTCATAACCAGTATGTTTATCTCTACTTGCTCCAGGCCCAATGACTACCATGCATTGACTTACTAAGATTGTTTTTCCCAGGAGTTCTGCCCAGTTTATCAGTGTGCACCTTTGACTCAAAGAGGAATTCTAGGATGAAGAAGGGTAAGGTCATGTGATCCTCAGGCAAACCCTCCCTGAGCCCATTTCTCCATTTCTGATGCAAACCACCCAGACACCTCCAAAGGAGATTCTTCTTGTCCACTTTTACCACCACTCCCAGACCTATCGAACTGGTAAGGATGATAGCTATAGGCACTTTGTTCCGGGACTTCTGAGGGCTGAATCAGCAAAGTCGCTTTAAGCTTATAAGTGCATCACTTAAGTTATTGTTCCAGATTCTATGATTGTCATAATTCTATATTTTACTTTATGGATAAAGACAGTAATTTTAAGGATGAAAAACAAATTCGGGAGTGTTAATCTTCAGGGAATCACTATGACCTCCGAGACATCGCTGAGTAAAGACACGACATTAAGAGCAGGTGGTTGGGAGTCATAAAACATGAACAGTAGCCCAGCTGTTGGTTTGCAGGGCAATGGCTTTCCCTGGGACTGGCAGATTCCTCTGGAGATGAACCAGGTACCAGGAAGTATCACTTTTGGCAAAGAGATCCAGGTAAACAAAGAACTGATGTATAAATACTTCCAATAAAGCAACACAAATTTGAACTCCGGTTTAGTTATAGGGTATCTGCAGTTTGTAATGTCAAAATCTACCTAGGACATGAAATAACCTCTGTGGGATGTGATTATAACCACGTTGTACATTTGCACACATCTTTGTTTTCTCACATTTGGTCAAAATAATTGCCTCGGACTTTATGCAGGATACACCTGATATACTTATTTTTAAATTTAAAAAAAATCCAAGACAAAACAAAGCGAAAAAACGACTCAAAGAGGTTAAGGGACATAACCATGATCATCCAGTAAGCGAAGGAGCTGGGAATCGAATATTCTTTTGAATCCCACTCCAGTGATCCGTTCTCTTCCCCAGGTTGCCCCCAAAATTGAGTTTGAATAAAAGCTGAGATGAGTCATACAAGTAAAATTAAAATGTGAGAATAATGTCAAGTGTTCACTGTGACAATTGAAGCATGAGGCTTCATTGTCTGTGGTGCGTGCAAGACTGAGTTCATGATTTTATGAAACACAAAAATGGTCACAATGGAAAATATTTTGAAAAATACATTTAATGTTAGCATGTTAAACTCCCCTATAAAAGAGGCTTATTTAGACAAATTTTAAAAGTAGAATGAAAAGAATGTTAAATTTAACATTTCATTAGAAGAAATCTGAATTGACTAAGTAAACAGTGAGATGTATTTATTTGGGGAAAGATAACTAATGTGAACAGGATTATATAGCTCATGTGAAAATTCTTTATTATGTAGAAAGCACAATTGATCGAGTTTAGATGTTAAACATTAATAAGATATTACCATTTTAAATTTACAAGGATTTCTTTGTATCCATTTTTAAAATGTATTACTTGCTTTAGTAATGAAATAAAATACATGAAATTGATCTTCAGTTTCACAACCTAAGAAGGAAGTTTCCTTTATAGGAATAAATAGAACGTTCCTATGTCTCTTCTTTTCTCTGTCTAGACTTGCTACTAAATCAACACTTTAAAAAAGAATCTTGTGAGTTTCTCGCCACCAGAACAATCAATTTGGCTGCAGCTCATAGCAACCCCACATACAATAAAAGGAAATACTTCGAGGTCCTGTGTCTTCCTCACAATTGTTCTTATGTTTGAGCCCACAGCTGCAGCCACTGTGTCAATCCATCTCCTCGAGAGCCTTGCTCTTTTTTGGTACCCTCTCCATTTTACCAAGCACGATGTCCTTCTTCAGGGACTGGTCTCTCCTGTACATTACAGAGCACTAATTGAGAAACTATTGGACACGTGCCCATAAAAAATGATACTGCATCCTGCTTTATACATGATTACTATAATATTTTCAGATTTCCCAGAACTTTTCATTAGACTTTAAAAACTATTTATGTATAATTATTCACATTTGTTTCTGTCACATTTTCCTGCTTTGCCTTCCAGGATTCCAATTAAGCCTCTGCTACATCTTTAAGCTCTGTATCACATCTCTTGCATACTCTCTCATCTTTCATTATGCTTTGTTTTTGTTATCCTTAGGAGTAATTAATACATTTGCTCTTTATAAACACTATCTTTTCTTGTGCACTATTTGTTGTCAATTCTATGCTGTTCATTTCAGTCACTATGCATTTCCATTCTAAAAGGTTCAGTGCATTATGCTTATAGATTCCAATTGTTGCAATACTATGATTTGTAGCCATCATTCGCCCATTTTATTTAACATATTATTATTAATATATCAGAGTCTCACCAGTTATTGTTGGTAGGTATCAATTCACAGAAAACCTACTAACAACAGAATAAAACCCTGCACGATCTTGAGGCATCCTCATCAGTTTTTATGTTTCAGCTCAGGATGCACCTCTTTTTTGCTGACCATCAATTTTGCCAAGCATGAGGTCATTCTCTGGGGACTGGTCTCTCCTGATAACATGTCCAAATTTCATTGGAAACAGTCTCAGTGCACTCACTTCTTCAGAGGATTCTAACTGTACTTCTTCCAAGATAAATTTGTTCCTTCTAAACATCCATAATATATTTAATATTCTTGCAAATACCAGAAGTGAAATGGGTAAATTCTTCCTTGGCATTCCTTATTCAATCGCCAGCTTATCATGCACTTTTCAGACAATTGGAAATACCATGGCCTGGGTCAGGTGAACCTTAGTACTCAACATGATATCTTTGCTTTTGTACACTGTAAGGAGCTCCTTTGCAGCAGATTTGCTCTAAGAAAAATTTCATTTGCCTTTTCTAAATGAAATGAAATCACTCACAACTTCAGTCTCATTTCCATCTATTATGATGTTGCTTATTGGTCCAGTTGTGATGCTTTCTGTTTTCTTTATACTTAGGTTTAATCCATACTCGATTGTAGTCTGTTCTTCACTTTTAAGTGGTTTAAGTCTTCTCTACAGTCTGCAAGCAAGGTTGTGCTATCTGCATATCCGATCTTCCTCCAATCTCGATGATGTGTACTTTGTTAGATATTTCGGGTTCTCTGATTATTTGCTCCGCACGTAGATTGAATAAGCATGGTGAAGGACACAACCCTGACAAACACCTCTCTTGATTTTAGACCATGTAGCACCCCCTTGTTATGTTTGAGCAGCTGCCTCTTAGTTGATGCACAAGGTCTGCAGAAGCATAATTAAATGTTTTGGAATCCCCATTAATTTCAATATTACCCATAATATATTATGATCCACACAGTCAAATGACTTTACATAGGCAATAAGGTAAATATCTTTTTTGTTATTCTCTGCTTTCAGGCAAGATCCATTGGGCATCAACAGGAATATATTTCATTCTACATTCTCAACTGAATCACTCTTGGAATTTGGCAGTTCCGCCAATGTACTGTTGAAGCCATTATTTTTTAAAAGATATCAAAAAATGTTCACTAGCATGTAATACTAATAATTTTGTTCAATAATTTCTGTATTCCACAGGAACACCTCTTTTGGAAAGTGTAAAATACATGTGTAATCATCTTCTTCTCAGTTGTCCAAGAGCTGTCTTCCAAATAGCTTGGCATAATCCAGTAAGCACTTCCAGTGTTGCATCTAGTGTTGAAACACACAAATTCATATTTTGTCAATCCCAGGAAATTTGGGGGTTCTTCTGTTTTTGACTTTTGCCAATGCCTTTGGTACAATTTGAACTTCTTCCTGGAATACCATACGTTCTTTCTTATATGATGCTTCTTAAAATGATCGAATCTCAACTGTTTTTGTACCGTAACTCTCTATTCTTTCAGTATTCTTAGAGATTTCCTGCATCATTCACTAATTTGCCCATACAATCTCTCTGTATTGCAACTTGAAGATTAATTTTTTTCTTCACATCTTTCAGTTTGAGAAATGCTAAGCATTTCCTTCCATCTTGGTTTTCTAGTCCCAGGTTTGGGACATTTCATTATCATACCACATTGTTTCTTCTTGAAGCAGCTTTTGAAATATTCTGCTCACCACTTTAATTCTTTACCCTATTTATTTCACTAGTTTATCTATGTTCTAGGGTAAATTTCAGACACTCCTCTAGTATCCCTGTTGGCCCCTTTTTCTTTACTTTTTAATGAGTTTTACTTTCTTCATGTATCATGCCCTTGATGACATCCCACCATGCCTCTGATAACTGGTCATTTGTGTTCAATGAGTTAATTCCATTATTGGGATAGTCTCTAAATTCAGCTTCTCAAGGCCATGCCCATAGCAGAACTGTGGATTTGTTTTAATATTTATCACCTTCATCTTAAACTTGTTTATGAGTAACTGATGCTCTATTCTGCAATCAGTCCCTTGCTTTGTTTTGACTAATGATATTGAGCGTCTCCATTGTATCTTTCCACATATGTAGTTTGTTTTATTCCTGTCTATTCCATCTAGCCAAGCTCATATGTGTATTCTCCATTTATGCTGTTGAAAAATGCATTCACAGCGAATAAGTCATTGTTCTTACAGAATTCAACCATGTAATATCTGGCATTGTTTTTATTACAATAGCCTCTGTTTTTCAACTTCCAGTTCTCCATCTTTCTCTCAAGCCTTCACATTCCAATCATGGATTACCAATACTTAGAAATGCATCTTTATTTCATTTTTGATCAAGTTCAGATAGCAAAATTTGATTAAAAACTTCAAATTTTAAATTTTTTTGTATTCACTTTTGATGTTAAATTTTGAATAATCAAATAAACTAGGCTTAATTGCAATTATATGAGATAATAGATATTTTCCCACTATTGATAGAATAATGCTTCAGTTTATTCTTGAAATGTTATTTTTGACAATGATTGGGACAACATTCCTCTTCAACTTGTCATTCCACGTATAGTAGAGCACGTGATTTTCTAATTTAAAGTGCATCAATACCAATATCAATGCATTTTACCTCCATAGTGCTTAGGATATCAATCTTTATGTGTTCCATTTCATTTTTGACAATTTCTAATTTTTCCTGTTTCACACCTTTTTTATTCAGTATTTGGATTATAAACGGATGTCTGCAGCTGTCTCTTCTCACTTTGAGTTGTGTCACACCAGAAAATAGAGGTCCCAAAGCTTTGCTCTGTCCACACCCTTCAGGTCTACTCTCCCTTGACAAAGGAAGCGTTGATGATGTTGGGCTGTTAGCTGAAAGGTCAGCTCTTTGATACCACCAGTGTTCTCTTCTGGGCAAAGACGATGCTTTCTACTCTTGAAAAAAGTTCCAGTGTTGGAAACCCACAAGGGTAGCTGTCCTCTGTCCTATAGGGTCGCACGGGGTCAGGATCGATGACGGTGAGAGGCATTGGCTACCTCAATGAGGCAGTTGTTCTCCACTCACAATCTTAGTGCTTTCAAATGGAGGAGCCTCCTTTGGGGCCCCAGATCAGACAAGGCTCCACTGCTCTTCATAGGGTTTGCACTGGCCACTTCTCTTAGAAGTAATCCGACCGCCAACTCCTCCTTCCTACTAAGCCGGAGTCTACAAGCTCCACGGAAACCTGCCCACCATGAGTGACTTTTCCAGTATTTGAAATACCAATGTCTGAGCTTTCAGAAGTCACTACAGTATGGTATCCAGATAAGTAGTGGATGAATGATGTTATTGTCTCAAAAAAAAGAGGGATATTTTGTTTTGACACATAGCTAAATTATTGGCAGTAGATTGATGATATCTTGTTGAGCTGAACAACTCAACTGTGTCATGTTTATTTTTAGGACATAGGCTCTATTGAAAATATTTTATCCTTTTTCCAAAGGCCTGATCTCTGGAGTCTCAACCACAGTCCCGGGACAAAGCACTCTCAATTCACTGCCATTGAGTGGATGCTGACTCATAGTGACCCTATAGGGAAGGGTAGACCTGCCCCTGTGAGTTGCCAAGACTATAACTGTTTACTGGAATGAAAAGCCTGTTCTTTCTGCTGGTGTCTTTGAACTGCCAGCCTTGCAGTTAGCAGCCCCGTGCATAACCACTATACGACGAGGGTTCCAGAGATGAAGACCTCCTCCAAATATCCCTCCACCTAAGCTTCAGTTCTATGTGTTCCTAGAAATATATGTTCTCCAGAATCTTTACTTTGCTCTCAGTCTCATAGTAATTTCTTTCTTGTACGTATTCACACAAGTATGAGTCACCCAAGGACCTGGAGAATTTCAAGTCACATTTAAGGTTCTCTGTGGCTCAACATCTCTGGCTCTCTTAAGACCAAATTCAATCACCTTAGAGCCCTGCTCTCTGCCTCGTCTACCCAGCAAGATTATTGCTCCCTTCTTTGTCTCGTTTGGCCTCAGTGATGACCTGAAAACATGTCCTCAGTATTTATATAAATGTGTGCCTCTTTTCTGTTTAGGATAATAGCTATGAATCAGATGATTTCTGATGCCTGTAAGTTGCGGTCTCATTTTAGTGCTGTTGCTCCCCCCCTCACTCCCCCACTGAACCATTTTTTTATGGCAGGATAACAAATGTTATATCATCTATTTCCTTCTATCAAGGAACCTACATATATAGGATATATAGTGAAATATATACCTAACTTATTCCTATTTTGATCTTTGAATGTGGTATGCATTATATCCAAATCATGGAAATGTCCTATGTTTTTCACAGCCTAGTATAGGGTCAATTTGAATAAATGATCAAAAATTTCTCTTTTTACCAATAAATGTCTGAGTCAACCTGTCGGATAAATGAGGTCTCCCACATGTCCATTGTCACCGCCCCAGCTTTCTCACACTGTCAATTTACAGGAAGAGTAAGCCACACCCTGAATGAAACCTTCCTCAATAGTATCAGGCTGTGACCAGATTAAGGACGTCTGTTTTTCTCACACATTGTATTAGGTAAATCTGTACAAGACCTTTTTAAAGGGTTGAAATGCAAGATATTACTTTGAGGACAAGGATACACTTGAACCAAGCCATGTTAATTTCAGTCATTTCATAAGCGTGGGAAAATTGGACACTGAATACAGAAATACGGAGAAGAATTGGTGCATTTGAACTATGGTGCTGGTGAAGAATATTGAAAGTACCATGGGCTGCCAATAGAATAAACAAATCCATCTTGGAAGAAATACAGCCAGAATGTTCCTTAGAGGTGAGATGGCAAGATGGCGTGTCGCATACTTTGGACGTGTTATCAGGAGCGGCCAGTCTCTGGGAAAAGAAATAATATTTTCCTCCTTGGTAAAATAGGGGAGGAATGGCAGCAAAGAGGCAGGCCCTTGATGAGATGGACTGACACAGTGGCGGTAACCTTGGGTTCAAACATGAGAACAATTGTGAGGATGGTGAAGGACTGGGTGTATTTCATTGTGTTGTACACAGGGATGCATGAAGTCAGAACAAGCTCAACATTACCTAACGGCAACATTCTCCCACACGCTTGACTGCTTCACAGAAGATCCCTTCATGAAGATGGCCACATTATGTTAGATAGTATCATGGGAGAATAATGGGCCATCCAAGTTGACATAAACCTAACTATCACACTCCTCTTTGCTGGTTCTGCCTCTGTCGCTGACTAGCCTAGCTGTGAACCAGTAGCTTTAGGAAAACCCTAGCACATCCCTCGTTCCAGGCAAACATGGCAGTTCTATGAGCAAAGTTATGATGCAGGCAACCCTTGCACAATATCCCCTTGTACTTCAAGTGGACTCACTTTACTTCAGACAGTCTTCCCATATTCGAAGAGGGCCACTTGTGCTGTCTGGTGTGCTGCCTGTACTCAGAGAGGCCCTTTGTGCTCAAAGTGGGTCCTTGAACTTTTAACTTACAGCTGTCAGTTCCGCCAAGGATTCCACCGTCACTGCCTTTGCAGCCGCTTGGCTTCATCCTTCATCTCCAGCTGCTCTGCAAGCCTATTTGGCCTTATTCCTCTACCATCCGAAACTCTGGGTCCAGATGCTGTTTGTCTTGCCGTTGGGCCTTGTGACCCTGCTCTTGCTGCCCCCTTTCTCTCAATATTCAGTGTTATTGCCCTCTACCTTTGTTAGCGCTTTCTTACCGAGGCGATGCTCCCTGGAAAGGCAAAATTCTGTGAAGTATCCAGCATCACCAGGGTCATATTCTCCAATTACTGATCCTTCTCAATGTATCTTAACTGCATGTTTGATCAATTTCAGGCTGCAGGATTGTTAGAATTCTTCAATGTCTTCATCATTGGCTTTAGGGGCTGGTGTATAGCTTGAGCAGTCGTAATAGAAGCTGGTGTATTCTAGAAATGTGGGTGTTATCCTGTCACAGATAGCTTTGAATTTCAAGAAAGATCTTGAAATGCTCTTTTTGATGATTAAAAGTAATTATATTCCTCTTCAATCTGTTATTACCAGCATAGTAAACTAAATGATTGCTTCATACAAAACAGCCAGTAATGGTCCATCAGCTCATTAATGCCTAGGATATTGGTGATCATGCATTTATTTTCATTTTCAATGAATTTCAATTCACGCATTATACACTGTGATGACCAATGGGTGCTTGGAGCTGCTTTGTTTCCTGTTGAGTCCTTCCCCGAGAGCAAATGGAGGTCCTCAAGGCATTGCCCCATTAAAGGCAGCTCTTCTTTGAGGAAGCAGCTCTTCCTAAGTCATATTCCTCAGTTCCTTCCACCCTCAGGGGCTAATCTTCTGGAATTATATCAGATATTATTCAGCTGATTTTCATAAGGCTTTTATTGGCCAGTGTTTCAAAAGTGGTTGGCCTGACCCTTCTTTCTAGTCTTAGTCTGGAGGATCCACTGCCTTGATAAAATAAACGATGTTCCATATCACAGGAAGAATTTGTCGACCAATGACTTCTCCACTGCAAATACGTTTTCCCCCAACAACGTAAATGGTGTCTCTATCTGTAGATCTCACCAAATACAATACTTGGAAATTGATTAAATCTGTGGGAAGACATGACATAGAAGTTCAATATAATCATCCTAAACAAGGCCACTGGCCCACTGTGAAACAGAACCTCAATTATGCATATGTAGGTTCAGATTGTAGTTAAAGGATAATTAAACAATAGCACAAAAGACAAAATATGACTTTAAGTGATCCGGCCTAAATTTAGAAACCATCTGTATTTACTTTATAGCTAGGTTCTAATATCCATTGCTATAGTTACAGACTAAGTTCATGACTAAAGGGTGCATTAAGGAAGTTCAGATATTACAAGGCAAGTGAGAGAGGCTCAGCACAGAGTTGTTCAGGACGTGTTACGAAGTGTTTTGGGGGTTGCTAATTGTGGTAGTTGCATAATCTAGTGTCAGTTTGGGACTTGAGAGTATTAAGACTGAAGGGGTAGAGTCCCAGGGGGCCTCACACTTTGTAAACAGGGGGCCAGTTCACTGTCCCTCAGACCCATTGGAGGGCCAGACTATAGTTTAAAAGAAAACGATGAACAAATTCTTATGCACACTGCACATATCTTATTTTGAAGTATAAAACAAATGGGGCAAAAACACCCGGCGGGCCAGATAAATGTCCTCAGTGAGTCGAATGTGGCCCGTGGGCCATAGTTTGAGGTCCCCTGGCTGTCAATTGGGTCATAGCCAATGAGGCCTCTACGTGGCGTGGCCTTCTCCTGAGAATTCTGGGAAATCCTGTATTCCTTCTCGGAGGCTGGAGACACTCTCTCTGCTCACTTCTGGGGAGACCTTGCAGCTAAAAAGACATGTGGAAGCCACATAGACCTGCCATTATGCAACCAGGCCTCTGAAACCGGAGAAGCCACATAGAGACCCCTGCCAGCACTGAGAGGCTTACAACGCCACTGGATCCAAAAGCTTTTTACCCACTGACCTGTGAACATCCTGCATTCGGTGTTATTGCGTGTGTCTCGTGAGTCTGAAGAGGACTTTATCGATTGGTATTGGACATATGGGCTAATATCGGACTTGTGGCCTTGATCTGGACTGGGCAGGGACGTTTTCTCCATATTCAACTGTTCCTGTGAATAAAACTCTCTCTTTTACACATATGAGTTTCTATGGATTTGTTTCTCTAGCCCACCCGGACCAACATACTAATAGATATCCAAAGGACATGCCATTCTGCCATAAGTCTCAACCCAAAGGCATTCAGCACAAGTTCTGTAGCTCAGCAAACCCAGCTCCCTGAGTTAATTGGCCAAAGTCATTGCCCTCTCGTGAGTCTCAGCCCAAAGGCACTCAGCTCTACTTCTGTGCACCAGCAAGCTCAGGTCCCCCAATTACATGCCCAGCGGCACCGGCGTCGCGTCAACCTCCTGCACCAAAGGGTTCACTTGGACCGGGGAGCCCACCACTGTGTTCCATGCTCTGGTTCCTGGTTTGGTTACTACCCCACTGACGGCACAGTTGCCTTCTTGGTCCAGGAGGTTCGTTGCACAGAGATATTGGGCGCAGAGGCTGCATTCCACTCCTGGCTCTTGCTGGTGGAAAGATTCCTCTTCCTGTTTGTCAGAGGGCTCATTTATACATAGCAACATGGCATTTCAGGAAATGTTCACAGTTACTCACAGATGAGTCCTCTATCTCCCCCCACCTTCTTACCAGACCCATGCAGAGAGAGGTAGTTTTGTGGGATTTAGAGACTTTGAGTAGAAGAGCCACTGCCCTGCACTTTCTCTAGAATATATGTGTTGCATTAAACACTACTGGCCAAAAAAAAACCCCAGAGGAATTGTAAAATAACATCAGAAACATCATATGTGAGACACATGGTAAATCTTTTGATAGTATCACTAATTTGGCCAGTGGTATAGAATATAAACAGTTAAGAGAGGAAGGTATGCATGTATAAGACAGCTTTATATACCAAAAATATATGAATAGTTCACTTGTACAGATTAAAAAATAAGTAACTAGACACTATTCACACACACAACAAGAAAATAGAAAATTTTCCACAGCGCTCATGAACAAATGCCAAACCAAACCTTCTGGACTAAGACCAAACCTGCTGGACTAAGACATGTCGTTAAACAAAAAAAGCAGAGAGCATGAAAATAGAATATATGCTAGTCCAGAGCCACCATTCATTGGACACACTCAGAACAAGGGATCTGTTCCCCTTTATCCTCTCCTTCGCCCCCTCTATATCCCCTCCCCAGAAACCCTTATTCATTTTTTGCCATATCTTACACAATTCAATATATCCATTCATATACAATTCTGTTGTTTGGTCCCATCGAGTGCTTCTAGGACTCAGTGCTCTCAGCTCCTCATTCCCCTTGATCCCCCTTTTCTTCCCACACACGCAGGCACCCATCACTCCTGTTACTGCTTCTGATGAAACATTTATCTTGACTTTCATTTACTAAATGATCTTAAATATACAAATGGACATACGCAAGTCTAAAAGGGGAGCTGGTATCAAGGAGGTCAAGAAAGAAAATGTTTTGAAACTGCATGCAGTAGCAGCTGTACACCACTGCTTGATATGATTGAACTATACAATGTTATGATATCTGTAAGAGCTCCCAATAAAATGATAAAAACAAATAAACAAGAAATCTGAACCAAAGTCCAGTGACTTCCAGAACTACAACTTTGGGACAGTAGTCACCTGCCCCTTCTCACACTAGGGCTTCTCAGCTTTAAATCCAAGGGAGTACTTCTGCTCCTTCAATCTGCTACAGGTAAGGGAAAGGCAAAGTCCAGTTCTCTTAGTGGAGTTTCCAAAACAGATTCTTGTGATGTGGCCTATGGAGGATGTTTGTTCACAGAGTCTAATGTCCCAGTGGTCTGTGGCATGTGACCTGGGCCACCAAGGACCAAATAGAACCTAGGTCAAATGTGACCAACTAAGAACATAATACCTAAATGTGGAGGTATTTATAAGCAATATTAAGTGTTGTTCCCAGTGACAGGTTGCCTCGCCTGGTTTATCTTACAACAGAAGAGAAATAACCTTCTTTGAGACAGATGTGTCCTCACAGCCCCACGGGAATGATTATAAAATTCCCCAATAAGAGGATGATGACTTCCCTAAAGTGAATCAGGGACTCCCATAAACCATAGATACATGAATGGGTTTGGAGCTCACACTTAATTGTAGCCCTAATATAAGAATAATTAGTTTTTATGATGTGTCCCTCCGTGATACTGAGAGATCACTGAAGATACGGATGATAAAGCAAAGTGTCAAGCAGAAAGAGGCTGCTGCCCATCTCTCAGGAAGCATACCACCCGGGGCCTTGAACACTTTCTCAGAAACAAGGGCCCTCTAGGGGATAACCATCAGCTAAGTCCACAGAGAAGAAGCATGCCAGTCCATGTGGTCCAAGGACTGTAAATAATAAAATCCAAGACAAAAGAGTGAATAGTCTTAAATAGTAGTACGGCTTAAATTATGAGTACCCTGGATGGCAAGGAAAGCTCAAAATCAATTTGCAGTATCCCCAAGTGAACAAGGTGGCTGCTGAACATCTCCAACTGTGTACTTGGAATGTGAGAACGTTGCTACCAGACAGAGTTTATGGGAAGGTGGATTATTGAAGATGTCCTTACATTAAAATTTAACAAGTATCATTTGAACTCCCTTTTGGCTCACTTCAAATTTGATCTAGTTTCAAATATCTCATGCCTCCTTTTTGATGGATGTTTTTCTGTTTTATTTTGTTATTTTTGTTTGCTTTATTTTTTCTTATGTGAAATCCAATACAGGTAAATCTACAAAGATAGTAGTTGGATTAATAGTTTCTTGCAAGAAAATAGTTGATTGCAAGAGCTAATAACAATAATAAGAAGAAAGAAAATATTAAGAAGGAAGAAAAATGTTCTAAACTTGATTGTGGTGATGTTTGGACTACTTAGTTTAATAGGATTGCACAATTGAATTATAAGACATGTAAAATATATGTCAATGAAACCGTAAATGAATAATAAATAAAACAGTGTGATATACTAAGGAAAAATGCATACATAAAAATGTAAGTGGGCATTAAGAAAACAGAAAGGAAATACCAAAGTGGATGCCTGAAGAGACTATGACATTTGATCTTCCACATACAGAAGCTGACATGAGTAGAAGAAATAGTGGCTTCAACGAGCTAATAGGAAATACCCAAAGGCAGTGCCATCAGTCAGAGTAAGTATGATTACGAAATGTGCAAAAACCTGCAGCTAGAAAATTAAAAGGGAAGACCACACTCGGAAATTCTGAACTGTAAATTAATGAAGAAAAAATTAAATCTTATATGTTGCATCACTGAAGGGTTCTATGGGTAAAAACAAGATGGAAGGAATCACGGTACTAAGCTGAATTGGTTGACATGCAGCCATTGCAAGAAGTACCATATGCTCAAGAACTGATGGCATTAAAGGAAGAAGTCCAAGCTGCACTGAAGGAATTGGCAAAAAGCAAGGCTCTGGGAATTGAATAAATACCAATTAAAATGTTTAAACAAATTATGCACCCACTCATCTATGCCAAGATATTTGGAGAGCAACTAACTACCTTGCCAAATCAACTGAAATGCTCTATATCTGTGCCCACTTTACAGAATTGCACAGAAATTTTCAAACAATATCATTATTGTCATTAATCATTAGTATCGCATACAAGTGAAATATTGTTGATGATCATTAAAAAAATGGTTGCAGCACTACATTGACAGAGTCTTCCCAGAAAGTCATGACAGATTCAGAAGAGGATGTGGAACAAGTGATATCATTGCTAATTTAAAGTAGATCTTAGCGGAAAGCAGAGCATACAAGAGAGATACTTCCTTGTATTTTATTTTGCTATGAAAATGTATTCATTTGTGTTAATCATAACAAACTACAGATAATGGTATGAAGAGTGAGAAACCCAGATCATTTAATAATGGTCACATAGAACCTATACATAGAACAATAGGCAGACATTCAAGCAAAATAAGGGGATGTTTACTGGTTTCAAATCAGGAAAGGTATGTGTCAGGTTTGTATCCTTTCACTATACTTATTCAATCTTTATACTAAACAAAAAATCAGCCAAGCTGGACTATATGAAGATTAACACAGCATCAAGATAGAAAGAAGGCTCTTGAGCAAGCTGCAATGCCCAGATAAGACAACCTTGCTTGCTGAAAGCAAAAAGCATTTGGCGCACTTACTGATAAAAGAGTACAGCTTTCAGTATGGCTTATTCCTCAGTAAAAGCAGCAAAAATCCTCACAATTGAACCCATAAACAACTAATAAAAAGTGGAGAAAAGATTTAAATTGTCAAGGATTATATTTTTACTGGATCCACAATCAATACCTATGTTTTGCCTTATCACTGGTGGTATTGGTTTATTTATATTTTTGTGACTATTGATATATATATTTTAATAATTTTATTTGAATTTAATTCCTATGTCATAAAATTCAGAATTGAGAGAAACCTCAATCAAAAAGAACACAGAAATTATTAAGAACTGAAACAACTTTGTTGTGCTACACAAATAAGGGGCCTCATAGGAAAAAAATAGCGTCAATGAGCATCTAATAAAAATAAATTTCCTAAGGTGGTAGTAAAGGTTGCAATGTGAGATTTGTGGCCTGTTATCATACTTGGGCCTCAAGGAGCAAGCGAAGTAGAAAGGTTTACAATGAAAAAAACAACCCTAACTGTTCCTGTAAGGGCTCACAAAAGGGATAGAAAGCAGAAGAATTTGGAAAGGAGATACCGTCCAGCTGACCCGACCCTGCTGGCAGAGGAGCAGGAGAATCATTACTTCAACCTCACAGTCCTTGCACCCACGTGTCTCCTGTAACCAAGCCAACTGAACTTCAAAGCAAATGAACTTATGAAGCAATTCCCCCAGGCAGCTTGCCAGGCACAGAGAACGGTGGGCAAATATTACCAAGAAGGACCGAAGGGGTCAATTAAAAAATGTCCAGCTCACATTCATTTTGGAATTTTCAAGTGAATCCTACAACATCTCTACAGGAACGCTAAACCTCTCTCATGATTATGGGAATTAATGTCAACATTAAATTCAATTTTAATTCTTTCAAAAAATTGTTATTTTATTGTTTGCTCATTCATTTGTTCATTTGGCATACCTTTGCGCCACATCCTTCTATCATGAGGATGAGGCTTCCCTGGGTCAGTATCACCTCAACAGCAATTGATTGAGTTTTGGTATCTTCTATCATGTATAATTTTCCTTCTTCCTAAGATACTATAGAAGTCTTTCAATGCGTCTTTCAATTTTTTCAATGAGAGTTCTTTTTTCCAGATAGCTAGATCTTCCATCTTATTTGAAAAGTCTTGTTTTGCATTTATCATTATTTTTTACTTATATGGGGTTTTGGGGGGTTGTTTTTTAGACTGATTTGTATATCACAAAATAATCCAAGTCATTCTCACTTTTGCTTTTCCTCCTTTTCTGGGCACTTCAAAAATGTTTAGGCCTGATGGGTCAAGAATCTGGAGGCTTATACTTATTTTTTAAATGAGAGTCTCAATATCCAATTTTATGGCATTATTTTCCCTGAGTCCTTTGCAGATATCATTGTGGTTTTTTTTTTGTTGGGTTTCATTGTCTCTTAACAAAGTCAGCTGTTAGCCTAATTACAATGTCTTGGTAGGAAATTTATCTTTTTCTTTCATCTGGTTTCAAAATCATTGTTTTTTTCTCTTTTAATTGCTTAAATGCAATCATCTGAGATATCTAAAATGTTTTATCCTGCTTAAAATATTCTGTGCACCTCTTGAATATGAGTTTTCATATCTTGCACTAATATTGTAAACTTCTCAACCATTTTTTTCTTTGAATACTCTCTCACCCCTATTTTCACTTTCTCTATTCTTCTGGAATGCTGGTAAGCATCTATTGGACCACCTTTCCCTTTCTCTGTGTCTCTTAACTCCTCTGATGTATTTTTCATTTCTTCCCTGCTTAGCTATGCAAAATAATTTCAAATCCCTTTTCAACTTTACTAATTCTTTCTAAGCTATATAAAATCAACTTTTTGAACTGTTGACTGAGTTCTTAATTTCAATAAATATGTTTTTCATTTATAGAGCAATCATTTTTCAAATCTGTCTTTTCTGTCTTTAAAATAGCTTTGTTGGCATCTACTTCACATATCACACAGTTTAATCATTCATAATATAAGAAGATTTGTGCAATCATCACCACAATAAATTTCAGAACATTCCTGCTGGTATTAGTAGTTAGCTCCTCAGTTACCCCCACCGTCCTCTGCCATGCTTGTAGGCAATTATCAATCCAGTTACTGTCTCTAAATTGGATTTCACATACAGAAAAAAATCATACAAAGCACATACAAACATCAAACAAAGACCAACAGCAATGACAAGACAAAACAGAAAAATATCACTAAAACATAAAGCAAAACATATTCAAAAGTGAAAATAGTTTTTAAAAAGTTAAAATAGGTAAAAAGGGAGATGAAATAATCAGGTACTACGTTTTAACTACATCTGCCATAATCTACTTTATAATGCTTTCTGTCTGATAGCCCTGGACTATGATCAAAGGGAATTCACACAAGACTTACTCCAGGTGTGGACCCTGCAAATGGATTTGGGGCTTCCACTGCCATCCATTGTTTTCTGCAAACCAGGTGTTCACAATTTTAACCTCTGATACCAGTCCCTCCTTCAGATTTGAATTTTATCATTTAGAATCCATGGATTAAACAGGCAGGTGTGCTTCGTCTACATCAATCTGTATTATTTCCCAGCCCTCAACTCTATCTTTTTGTTTCCATTGTATATGTTTGATAATTTTAAGGGTTGTTTTCCTCAGTCATGTTATTTATATATCATACAGTTGAATAGTTCAATCATTCAAGCATATCAAGGGAAGTAGTATAATCACCACCACATCTACCTTAGAGCCTCCCTCATCAGCACCCCCAAGCCATGGTTAAATCACCTTTAAACTGAGTTGTGCAATCTCAATCCATTCTAGTGCTCCCCTCCCCCTCCTGCCTTCATTATTGACTCCCGAAATCCCCTTTCCCTCCCCATTACCCACTCCCCACCACTGAACTCCCTATAACACCTAGTAGCAGTTATCATTACACATCAACTCCTCCTGTGCTTCACGGCTGGGAGACCCCAGAGAAAACAAACAAATCGCACTAAGGTGGTAAGGATAAGATCATATTAATATAAAGACAAAAATACAAATAATGCGTAAGAGGGAGAAGACCCCATCAACATTCAAAAAGCCAGGGGAGAAATTCCTGTAATGGATCAACTGAGAGATACTTGCACCCAGTGCAAATTCAGGTCATGTCTGTAGGGAGGTCAACTCGCCAAATACCAAGTTGATCCCGCATAATCAGGATCATAATGGTCTCTGTCTGATAGTAGGCTGTTTGGGAACATTGCCTTTGGGTAGAGCAGATCTGCCAGCATTCGGTCGGAATAGATACTCCATTAATGGGCTTGGGGCTCCCACTGTCCTCCATAGCCTTCTCCAAATTGGGTTTTCATAATTTTAGCTCTGATAATTTTCTCTTCACCATATTTGAATTATGTAATTGTCATCTTTGGATCCCACAAGCTGATGTACTTTTTCAGTGTGGACTAAGTTAACTCCTCCCATAGAAGTCTGCCTGTTTGGAAACAAGCCTTTTACCCTAGACACTCGTTTGATTGACAGCCAGTCACCATCTCCTTTCCTCACCACACTTTGCTCTAGCACCATATTTTCAGTGATCACTTCATGAAAATGAATGCCAAGCAGGGCCATGATGTAAGAACTGATTGTTCTTAAATTGGAGTTAGGATTTAGTGAGAGCCCAGAACTCATTCCTGAATCAATGCTTTTTTTCTCCCTTTAATTTGCTGAAACCTGGGCAATGATGCATATGTCATATCATTCCATAGTTTGATCATGTCAAATGTAATTGCACAATTGCTTCCATAATCAGTCTCCAAACATACTTTTTCTTCCTGGCTTCTTAACATCATCCCCTTTTTACCTCCCCCACCCCTCTATTTCGAACCTCCTCCCAACCCTTGTTAGGTTTTCTTTCCCTATAGGCTCAACATCCCTGGGTTTCATTTACTGAAAAACAAAGAAACAAATAATATGATCTTCAAAAGGGTGAGCCCAATGGCGGTGCACTTCTGAGATGCCCCCTAATCCGCACAAGCAACATAACAGAACGGCTGTCACAGGACTGCCAGAATAGTACTTATTTTTCTGTGGCATACAGGGCAGTGATGTAGCAAGATCTTGTTTGTCTGCCAACCAACAGCCTATTTCTCTTGGTACAGCTGTCTTCTGCTTGAAAACCATGTGTTTTCTGGCTTACCTCCTAGGGTTACAAAGTCCAGTTCACTCAGTGAGGTTCCCAAATGGGGTCTCCCCTCTGCAGCTTCTGGAGCATGCCATGCGTCCCGATGATGCAAGATTTCGTGTCCTAGTGCCCCTCGGCACCTGGTCTGAGTTCCTGGGATACCTACAGGTGCCCTACGTCAGTTCTGCCCACCTGCTGTAGGCCACTAAAGACCCTCCCCACTAATGTTCCCAAGAGAACATCTCAGTCTCTCCTCCCCCAATCTGGAGGTCAGGCCTCCTTCCCCTCCCCTCAACACACATGCACCAAGTTATCCCCAAACTTGACGATTCCTTCTCACCTCCCCCGATCAATAAACCTCATCCCTCTGAGAGGGCCACATCCCTTTCCAGGGGCCTCACCCCAGATCTGCATGGCTACCACTTAGCAGACAGCATCTCTCCCTCCATCCTTTTGATCCCTCCTGCCAAGTTCATTTTAGTTTTGATGGGATGTACAGCAGAGCTTAATTGAAGAAGGCTAAGTATTCTTTTACCATAGTTTGTGTGTGCGCGCGCATATCTTTGTTACTTTTGTTGTCCTAGGCATTCATACGCACTATCAATCTAGGGTAATTTTCTTAAACACAAAGCAGCATAATTGAAAATTCAAACACTTATAAAGATGTTCTCAGGGTTACAAATTATCCTGTCAAATATATTTTTCTATCTAGAGCTATATAGCAAGCAGAGAAATGCTTTTGTTGGATCTTTTTGTCAGATAATAGCTTTCTTCTAGCTTAAGGCACTGCCCTGCTTCTTGGCCCAAAGCATTGTTTCCCCTGGAAATGACAATCTTTCCATAGCACCTTGGGGATATGGGCTGGGAAAATGAGTAGGGATAGATAATCTAACCACTCACCACTTAAATCCATGACCTTCATCCCCTCCAACTCTTCTCTGTGACCTCAGGTGTTCTCACTCCCCTGGCGGCACTCCCCAATTTATGCCTTTCCTTGGACTCCCTTATGCCCTTCAGTTGCTGTGCTCTCTTTGACCCAAAGTCAAGCTGCTTTCCTTTGAGAGATTATTCACATTTGATGGACTCCCGAAACCCCCACCACTATTTATTTGGGGAAAAAAAAGACTTTGTATTTACTCTCTACCAAAAAAAGCATAATATCTATGGATTTGTTTAAAGACTTCACATATCAGATGTCTTCTGCTTTATGTCTAGAAAGTAAATGATGCATTTAATTTATACATGATTAGAAGTAGAAATGGGGAAAATGCAGTAAGCAAGGAAATTACATATTCGGTAGAATGAACACTAAGTTGGAGTGATAAAACCAGGATTCTAGTCTTTCTCCGGTTGCTGATGAACCACGTGCAATTTTCATATGGTTTATCTGTTTTAATCAATTTTTTCTTTGTTTTAGTCAGTTCACGCGAAATTAATTTTATTAGATGTTTTCTAATATACCATCTTTTTTCTAAAATTCTATAAATCTTAGTCATTTGCAAACTTCATTCTTGTATAATATATAGTTCCCTGGAAATGATGAAAAATGATGTAGTCTCAAACTAATTATATAATTCTTAATTACTTACATTCCACTAATTACCTTTTAATTTAAAGAAAAACAGTTACAAATAGTATGTGGTAATTCAAAAGCATTTCATTGTCCTTCCTATACATGAGACTGTTTCTAAGCCTGGCAAATGAAACTGGACCTAAAACCAATAAATTAAAAAATTTCACAAAAAATGATTATGTATCAGGTAGTTACTAAGCATGAAGAAGGCACAATTGCTTACTACCTACTTGATATTACCTCAGCCAAACATTTCGCGCTAGCTTCTGCTGTGGCTATACAGAGGACACCTGAATTGTACCATGCAGCTGCTGATTTCTGCTGCAGTTCTTGGTTTTGTTTGTCTTGGTGGCTACTGCTTTGGATCTACTCAGCTGTACTGATAGAAGCACGCATCTAGACGAGTAGGGAACCAGACCCCAGAACAACCCTTGTCCGTGCTGTCACTAAAGAACTGTATCTGTTTACCTTTCTCCTAAGGATGCTCGTAACGTGCACTCTTCAACGTTCGTCAGAGCCATGTCAGCAGGAATCCCAGTTGCCCACAGAAGTAAGTAGTCCGGTTATGAATAAACGATCTCTTAGATTGCCTTATTTTCTTTCTCCATCTGATGCTTCCCAATATTCCTTCCTCGTCTTGATCCTTGTGATCATTTCCCCAAAAACCCGCCTTCCTCCAAACAATAGTGATTGCTGTAGTGTTTTATCCCCCTTTTTATTCATTTTCCCTCTTGTGAAAGGATTACTTATTAATGCCTTCTAAATATATCTTTTGACCGATGGAGCTGCATGATGTAATATCCTGTTTCCTGGGCCAGGTCATAGACAATGAACAATACACAATTGATGTTGTTATTATCAGGTGCCTTCAAGTGGATTCTGAATCATGGAGACCGTGTGTGCAGCAGAACGAAACACTCCGCAATCACGCATCGTCGTTACGATCGTGGTTCTGTGTGACCCCACATTTGTAGCTGTGGCATCAATCCTTCCCACTGAGGGACTTTCTCTTTCTCTCAAGCATGGGGACTTGATCAGTTGCACTTTGAAGTGTCGGGATCCATAAGGCTTTCATGGGATGGTTTCAGAAGTAGGTCACCAGTGTTCCTCCTAGGCTTTGCCTGGACTTTCTGCTGATACCTGTCTGGCATTATAGCAAAGCAAGAACCTTTCATTTGAAAAAAATCATATGCATCTTTATTAAAAACAAAAATATCAAAATGTGAAGCTATTACTGTTAAAAATATTTTCCGTCTAGGTCTGTACACTTCAGAAGGTGTGTTTCCAACTCACTAACCCTTTCTCAAAGAATTCTGTACTCTTCAATTGACAGCTCATCCAGATGGCAGGTTAGCATTCTTGGGGGACCCATATCCTGCTCCTTCTAAATGCTCTCTGATTTTGGAGAACCAAGAGAAGTCTGAAGGGACACGTTCAGGGCTGCGGGTGCATCGGATACGGTCTTAGCGTGGAACCCTCAGGCGCACGCTGCCCTAGAAGAATGAGCGCTGCGATAATGTGAAAAGAATTCTTTGGTGAAGTTTCCTGGCCTTTTGCTCACTTATCAGTGCGGTTTTGTTGGCTTAAAGCATCTTCCTATTAAGACCCATGGTAATCTTGTGTCCTTTGAGAAATTCAATCCACACTACCCCAAAGGAGTTGTCGCCACCTCCCCCCACCCCCAATAGTCACTCTAACGCTCTGAGCGGATCTACCTTGAATTTAACTGGCCTAACATAGTTCCCTCTGTTTGTTTTTTTTTAATCACTTTTTTGTCTTTTTGAAAGGTACCCCAATGAGACTCAGACAAGTCTAATGGTGAGAAAATCTGTTTGCAGTCATCCACTAATTGTAGAGATATGTTTCACTTGGGGAAAAACCATGCCTGCATAAACTAAAACTCTGGTGGCATTACTTGTTGATCCACTCTCATGTTTTTCTTCATTTTGTAAACACTGAAGGTCTGTAATTAATTTTCAACACCCTAAGATGCATCAACTTTTTTTCCTATGAGTACGCCTAGATTTTTTTTTGTTTCTTTCTTTTTTATATAAATCATTTTATTGGGGGCTCTTACAGCTCTTGTATCAAGAACACTTGTACAAACGTCGCCATCATCATTTTCAGAACATTTTCTGTTTGAGCCCTTGGTATCAGCTCCTGTTTTTCCTTCCTTTCCTCCCCCTTTCCATCCTAGTGAACCCTTGATAAATTATCGATTATTGTTGTTTTCTTATCTTACCCTGTCCACTGTCTCCCTTCACCACGTTTCTATGGTTCATCCCCCGGGAGGGGGAGGGGTATTATATATATGTTGATCCCTACCATCGGTTCCCCTTCTTCCCCCACCTTACAGTACCCTCATGGTATCGCGTCTCCCATTACTGTTCCTGGGGTGTTAATCTGTCCTGTATTCCGTGTGTTGAGAGCTTTTATCTGTACCAGTGCACATGCTCTGGTCTAGCCGGGTTTGTAAGATAGAATAGGGTCATGATAGTTGGGTGGAGGAAGCATTAAAGTACCAGAGGAATGTTGTATGTTTCGTTAGTGCTATTCTCTGGCTAACACATTCCTTCCTTGGGACCCTTCTGTGATGGGATGTCCCACTGTCTATAGATGAGCTTTGGGTCTCCATTCAGTCCCCACTCATTTGCACCAATATGATCATTTGGGGTCTTCCGATGCCTGCTACCTGATCCGGTTGACACCTCGTGATCACACAGGCTGGTGTGCTTCTTCCATGTGGACTTTGTTGCTTTCCTGCTAGATGGCCATTTATTTAACTTCAAGCCTTTAAGACCCCAGATGCTATATCTTTTAATAGCCAGGCACTATCAGTTTTCTTCACATTTGCTTATGCACCCATTTGTCTTCAGAGATTGTGTCAGGAAGATGAGTGTCACAGAATGCCAGGTTATTAGAACAAAGTGTTCTTTCATTGAGGGAGGGCTCAAGTAGAAGCCCAATGTCTGCTTCCTTAATACTTAACATATATCTATGTACCTAGGCCTTGATCCCTATCATTCTATATTAATATATTTACATATGTACATGCCTATATTTATACCTCTTTAAATATCTTTTGTCTCTTAGTTTTTTCTTCTATTTCCTTTTACTTTCCTCCTGTCCCACTGTCATGTTTGACCTTCATTCAGCTCTTGGTGATTCCTCTCAGCTACTTTGCTCTTGATTGAACCCCACCAGGCAGTCTACACCCCCACTCCTAGATATTTTTGGCACTTTTGCATTTTAGCTGCTGTCATTTCTGTTGTTCCATTGTCAATTAAATATCCTTAGTAACTATAATGTTAAATTATCAAGTAACAAACCTTTTCTTCATGATTACAAATAAATTTGTAGGGATGTTCAATTTAAGTCTAATCCTTTCTTCTACATTTTGGGGATTGAATACCACCTTCCTATGCAGGAAATTAAATATTTTTCTTTCTTTGACTATGATTTTTCTTTTCTTTTAATGGATCTATAAATAGTGTAATTGCAGAGTAGAAATACAAAGAAAAAGGAGATGTGATTCTGTTGCCTTTTGTGGTTTCACTACCTTTTTCAATCATGATGAAATTAAACATTAAGAAATGATGTAGTGATTTCTATCACTATAGACAATAAATCCAGAATATTCAGGCTTTCAAAGTAATAAAATGTTCTTAATATAAATAAATTTAAACAATATAATTAATTATTTCAAATGTCCAGTTTACTTTGCGTATATAAACCTGATTCATGTAAACGGGAAATAAGAAAATGTTTATGTTATTATTTCTTAGGTATTTTATTTTTCTTTTGAAGCATAAGTACATTTCATAGGTATAAATGATAGTTTAATTAATCATGTTCCTGATATTGAAGCATCATTATTCATTAGCTGGGTTACTTAAGGAAGCAAAAAATGCATGCAACTCCACTAAAAAATAAAGAAAGCCAAGCTTGACCACTAGTTACCAGGGTGGAAGAGGACGAGGTGTTGCTTCGGGGCCACTGAGTTTGTATTAGTGGTGGTGGAATAAGTTGGAAAAGGATAGCAATAATCGTTGAACAACATGAACAGTATAATCAAGGGCACTGGATTATACATGCAGAAGTAGTTGAGTTGGACAATATTTGTTGTGTATGCGTTTGCCACAATTAGAAAAATAAATAATTGCATGCATAACAGTGAGTACAAGGAAAAAGAAGAAGAAATGAAGGATTACCCAGCTGTAGCACCAGGAAAGACTACGTTGGGAAATAAGGTGAGAGTCAAACTTCCCCACTGCTTTGTACCTTTCACTGGATGAGTTTCCTTTATTCCCATGGAGTATTTTTTCCTTAAAACTGAAAATATATCACCAATGGCCATCCTATTTGTATACAAGAGATTTCACAGGTAGGAAATTGTCATAAAATTATTCAAAAAAGTTAATTTTTTTAAAAAGAAAGAAACTGTTGTCCACATCAATCCTAAAACTTGGGATAGAAGCAAACGGCAACTTTTTAAAAAATTATGCTTTGTAACTACTTTGTCCTTGTAAAGGTCTGAGTGTGAGAATGGCTTCCTTTTTGTTACTAACAAAAAGTTTGGCAGCTGGATCCCAGTGGAGTGCGGAAGAAGAGTCTGGCGATCTACTCCGGTAAGACGACAGCTACAAAACCCCTATGCACTACGGTTCTCTGAAGTACAGGGGATAAACAGCAGTGGATTTGGTGGTGGAGGTTGTTTTAGCCATTGTATGCTATTCTGAAAAAACAGTTACTCTGAAATATAGTTATAAAAATTGAAAAAGAAATGCATGGAACTCGTTAATCAACAAATATCTTGTTTGCCATTTTATTTGTCAAGGCTATGAAGGTGATTGCTGTTTTTAGATGCAAATAATATAGCAAATGTCAGAGCCAGGTGAAATTTTAAGTATATCCAATTTTCACCTGTGATCTCTCATATCTCCACAGATACCATGTCACCTGCCTGAGGGACCCAAATCTCCATGAAGCCCCAAGTTGTCCCACTCCTTCACTTTATTATTTCTAAAATCATGTGTCTTGCTTTGTATTTATTCAAGACTTATTTCAAAAGTAATATGAGCATTCAAGTTCATATATGTTTGATGGGGATCTGCCTCCAGTCATTGGTTTGTCATAGTGAAGATCGTGTTACTGTGAGATTCAGTTCTCTTCGGTTCTGTTGATAGTCATACCCAGCACTGCACTACTAAAAATTCATAGACCCCTCACATGATAACAATAGTTAAAATGATACCAGCATTTAGGAAGAACGTTAACTGAGGAAGTCCTTGGATATGAGAATGTGATAGAGGCTTGAGGAACGAAGAGATGGACATGAAAGCCAAATCCTGAGATAATTTTCTAAGTCTAGCGTGTCTGGTAGTCACAGACACACAATGGACAGTGGACAGAATTAGAGGTGGGCAGTATGAAGTGGAAGGTACCTCAGTCATGCACAATCAAGCTCACTATTGCCCATGGACTCGGTCTTTATAATTGTCCACAATCAAGGTTATTTATCATAAGATGCTGATAAAGAACTTCTAGAAATACTTCCACACATACACACACACTGTGTACCATGGCTTCATGTAAATGTGTTTCCTATAGACTCTCTCACATGGTGTAATCACTAATTCAGGTGTTCAAATGTTTCAGGCAAGTACTGAAAATGTCCACATCATCATTAACTAATGTAAATGGTAAGTCACAATCTATTAAAGGTTGCGCCTTTTAAAGGATCAGCACCCCACATATGACTACTCCTTTGTGTGGGGTGTGTTCCAAGTTACTTTATCATACTTTGAAATTTTTAGGCTGAAAATAGACACTAGCTTTTGGTGAAATTAATTGATAATTCATTGAAAATTTGAAAGGCGAGCTTTGTATGGACTAAACTATTTTTAATAATAAAATCATTTTATTGGGGACTTGGTACAACTCTTATCACAATCCATACATCCATCCATTGTGTCATGCAGTTTTGTACATTTGTTTCCCTCATCATTCTCAAAACAATTGCTTTATATTTGAGCCCTTGGTATCAGCTTCTCATTTCCCCCCTCTCTCCCTCCCTCCCTCATGAACCCTTTATAATTTATAAATTATTATTTTGTCATGTCTCCCACTGTCCAATGTCTGCCTTCACCCCCTTTTATGTTGTCCACCCCCTAGGGAGGAGGTTATATGTAGATCTTTGTAATTGGTTCCCCCTTTCTACCCCCACCTTTCCTCCACCCTCCCGGTATTGCCACTCTCATCATTGGTCCTGAGGGATCATCTGTCCTGGATTCCTTATGTTTCCAGTTCCTATCTGTACCAGTGTACATCCTCTTGTCTAGCCAGATTTGTAAGGTAGAATTGAGATCATGATAGTGGTGTGGGGGAAGCATTTAAGAATTAGAGGAAAGTTGTATGTTTCATCATTGCTACACGGCACCCTGACAGGTTCATCTCCTCCCCACAACCCTTCTGTAAGGGAATGTGTATGAACTAAACTTAATGCATATCTTTAGCTCAAACTTAACCCATAGCCTATAGATTTTATGGTCTCTCCACTACAGTATGATTTTTTAAAAGAGTATCTATGTCTTATTCTTCTATCTTTGGAGCTTAGCACAATGTCCTATATGTAATAAGAGCTTAGAATGTGGTGTCTCTGAGTATGAAAATATTGTTAAATTTCCCAGGGGAGTCTAATGTTGAGAACAATTGTATTATCAGTCAGAAACACCTCAGTGACCACAGAAAATGACTATCTGAATTTTTTCTCTTTCTCCTCCAGGAAGAAATTCTCTATTCATACATGCTTTCCCCTTCATCAAAATAAATCAAAAATATGGTGAAAGAGACATTAAAGTCATTCTAGGAAATGGGATCAGAGCTCATAAATAAAATTTTATGAAAATAATACTCTTGATATTTTATTAGTTCTTACTGGTTTCAAGATAATTGTGTAGCAAAAGAAGCTAAAATATATCAAAACACACAACTTAAACCTTGTCTTCTGGTAACAGAAGAGAAAAGCTCTATGTACACCACCAAATTACAGCAGGGATTTGAGGAACTCTATATACTGCAGGATAAGAGTATAGCTCACGTCAGCTAAAACTGATCACCTATCTAGTCCACATTCATCATCTATTGTGACAAATTCTGGCTTATTTGTTCTTGCTTGTTTAGAAAGCCTCCGTTTACTTACTCTTCACTAATATTGAGTTCATCTATATCAAAGAGCTAATCATTGTACCAAAGAATATGCATCTAAGGGGTACTCATCTACATTTCATTGGGCTCTGTGTGAGGCTGGGTAGTCTAGGGAAATAAATCTAGTGACATCTGTGTATGAGAAAGAGCTTTATATTAAGAAGTAATTATATATTCAGAAGGCATCCCAGGCTAGTCCAAGCGAAGTCCGGAAGTCCCACGCTAGTCTGTAAGTCTCTCTTCAGACTCAGATCTCTTGAGGCAAGCGAAGCAGAAAAAAGAAGATCACGAGCTAGTGAGTGCAGAGTCCCGTGGATGCAAAGTTGGTAGAAACAGGGCAAAGTGCAGGCAGGGACACTCTCGGGGTCCCTGCAGAGTCCTAGCAAGCAGGAAGGCAAAGCCACAGAGAAGGGTGGGGGTGGGGGTATTCCCAGGTTCCCCATTTGTAAGAGGGTCATACCCCAAGAAGGCATCACTAAGCTGTGAACTGATTGACAGGATGGATTCCACCCCTACACTGTCATGCATATTCAACAATCAAGTTGATATAAAATCATCCTACTACCATGGGCTCTGCAGACCTTCCTAAAATTGTTTACAAAATGTTTATGTATTTGTTTTCTTTCTAGGAACAGAGAGAGAACTTTTCTTAAATTGTCAAAAGGGACTAAGAAAATGGTAGTAGTTACTGGTTAGAAATATCCCATTTCAAGACAGCATTCATTGTAAGACATGAAAAAATAATAATTTATAAATTATCAAGGGTTCATGAAGGAGGGGGGAGGAGGGTCGAGAGAAAATGAGGAACTGATACCATGGTCTCAAGTAAAAAGGAACTGTTTTGAAAATGATGATGCCAACAATGTACAAATGTGCCTGGCACAATGATGGATGGATGGATTGTGATAAGAGTTGTATGAGCCCCCAAGAAAATTATTTTTCCCTCCCCCGCAATAAAATGATTTTTTTTAATAGAAAAGAAAAAGAAAGAAATCTCCAATTTCTTTTCCAACACTGAAATTTTTGTAATGATTAAAGGAAGGCATAAAAAATGAATGTGATCATAAGATTAATTAAAATTATATATAATCATATACTTTATTGGAAAAATAAATTAGTCAACCCAAAATTAAAGAGCAAATAGCTTGCTTATGAGATATTTGGATTCTGTGTCTTTTGAGATTTTCTACCATCACATTACAAAATGCAAAACCAAGTCGCAATATGAAAAAATATCTAATAAATCAATTAGAACTGTATGAAATACTCAATAAAAATAGAACAAATGTTACCCCAGTTCTCATGCACATGTTTATACATAAATATAACATGAATTTTTATATCAATCCATAAAAAGATTGAAAAATTCAGTGACTGGGAATAGCTATCACATGTCAGAATACACAGTGTGTCTGTGGGAAATCTAAGGGTTGGTTGAATCTAGATGGGCGTAAATCTATAATTCAATTAACCGCTTGACTCTCACGTGGGATGATCTGGGGCAGCATCACTGGGCAGCCTTGTTCCATTTCTCTTAGCTTCGTCCTGTAAATAGAAGGCAAACTTAGGAATGTCCTGATTATGTCAATTTACGATTTTTATCTTCATTATTTTATGCAGACACATAAGAGGAAGCAGAAGCCTAGAGAAATTCTAAGGTTCTAAGCTGGAACAGACACCATCATGTCTGGTTCATTCTATTATCAAGAGCAAGTTACCTGGTCAAGGCTTGGAGAAAAATGGAACTTCCTGAAAAGTAATGCGGGGAAATGCATGAACATAGGGACGTATCAAAAACAGAGGCCATTAATTTGATCTCTCCTGTGTGAAGAACTTCTAAAGATTCCAAACAAGGAGTAACTTTATTTTCCCCCTGTATTACATTGTTCAAATCTGCTGTACTGAATATTCCTCTTCCTACCCCTTTATTATACCTTTCTCTTTTTTTTATTATACCTTTCTGGTTAATTTTAGCTGTAGGAACAATTTCAAGGTAATTAGGAATCATTTTCAGAAAACAGTATGTTCAGACTAAACACATTTAAAAATAACTCCCAAGTTATGAAAAGAGAAATAAACCAAAAGGAAGCATAAAATAATGAAGATGACACCATAAATGAATGAGACAGAAAAAAAACCACTATCCAAATGAAACTCCTGGATATTGAGTTATTCCCACCTCACAGCAACCCTATAAGACGACAGGAGAGAGCGGCTCCCGTGGGTTTCTGCGACTGCTGTTCCTTGTAGGACTAGACAGCCTCAGCTGTCTCTCAGGAGCAGCTGGTGACTTCAAACTGCTGACCCTGTAGTTAGCCATCCAACTTACAGCATCTACACCACCAAGGCTCCTCAGAGAAAATAATAGGTGTAATGAATAAACAAAAAGTTAAAAGCAATCTTTCTAAAGAACTAGACAGTGTCTTAATTAATTAAAAACACACCTATAGAACAAGAAAGAGCAAAGGGAGAGCAACCTTGAAATGTCGTTAGTGTTGGTCGGAGCTATTCGGTCACCTCCAGCTTAGAATGGACTTGCGTACGACACCACAAAACGCTGTCTGTTCCTGTGTCATCATCACAATCACTGGTCTGTAGGGACTTATTGTCGTAGTACTGTGTCAGTCCATTTCATTGAAGGGTTCCTCTTTTTCATTGGCTCTCCAGCTTACCAAGCACCGTATTCTTCTGCAGGGACTGTTTCCTCCTGTTGATATAGCCAAAGTACATGAAACAAAGTTTCATATCCTAACTTCTAAGGAGCATTCTGGCTATACTTCTTCCAAAATATATTTATTTGTTCTTCCAGCAGAGTATAGTATATTTAATATTCTTCTCTAACAATATAATTAAAAGGTTTTATTTTTCCCAGTCTTTCTTATTGGTTGTCCAGTTTTAAAATGCATATGAAATGAGTGAAATTCACATGGGCCAATTGGGTCAGCACATCTTAGTAATCAAAGTTAAATCTTGTGCTAGTCTGGGTAAACTAGAGAAACAAATCCATACACATGCATATGTGTATAAGAAAGAGCTTTATATACATGAGCAGTTGAATATTGAGAAAATACCCCAGCCCAGTCTACATCAAGTCCATAAGTTCAAGATTAGCCCATATGTCTGGTACCAATCTATAAAGTCCTTTTCAGACTCACGAAACCCATGCAATGATGCCAAATGTAGGAAGATCACAAGACAGTGGGTGAAAAGTCTTATGGATCCAGTGGCAGTAGAAGCATCTCAGCATTGGCAGGGGTCTCCACATGGCTCCTCCAGTTCCCAGGGAATGGGGTCTATCAGCGTAGTGCCATGTGTCTTGTCAGTAGAGCATCTCTAAGGGAGTGAGTCTTGAGTCTTGTCAGTAGAGAGTCTCCAAGGGAGTGAGAAGAAAGAGAAAGTGTCTCTTGCTTTCAAGGAGGAATTACAGGAATTCCCAGAATCCCCAGGGGAAGGCCATGCCCACACAGATTTCTCATTCACTGTGTCCTGATTTACAGACTAGGCTACAGTCTTAATCCTCAAATTGCCACCAGATATCTAAATACCACACATCTTAACTCTTTAGCACTTCACCGTAGTTAGAGAATTTATCATATTGGGCAAATCTACTGCAAAAAAAAATAATTTCACTGAGAGGAAAAGTACTTGTATTTTTGTCATTTTAATTTTCTACCGTTCAACACACAAATATTTACCAATTAGTTTAGACCATTGATACTTCATCCTTACTAGGTACAATGAACATAATATCATTAATGTAAGGAATCAGTGTGGCATGTTATAGAAGGGAAAAGTGATCTATTTAATACACCTATTTGACCCTTGTAAAAATTAGATGAATCCTAGAGAATAAGAATAAAGAGGAGCCCTGGTGGTGTATTTGTTATATGTCGGGTTGAGATCTGCATGGTCAGCAGTTCAAAACCATCAGCAGGAACAAGGAAGACAGACTGGGTTTTCTACTCCTGTAAACAGTTACAGTCTTGGAAACCCACGGGGGGTTGTTATGAGTCAGCATTGACTTAATAGCAGCAAGTTGTTTTTCTTTATTTTAACCAGGTAGTGATTTCAATAGCAGCTTCTCTTCGAAATGTAGTTTCATTGTTTGAGCAAAGTAATACTTGTGGTATTGGGTATGCAGCTACTCGGTCTGAATTCAGTTTTTAGGCCCAAAGGCTGACAAAGGGCCATTGTTTCTTGAGTCACATCAGTCCCCATGGTACAATTACACATATTATTTTTATGATTCCAAGTTTTGTTCTGAAATTTTTCTCCTACTGTATCCAGAATTGGGCGAGATCAATAGTTACACCTCAGACAGCCATCCTCCAAGATGTCAAGACCCCAGTCATGACCTAACCTAACCTAAGCTATCTGTAGACCTTTTTTTTTTTTTTTTGGACAATTTTGTGTCAAATGACCTTGTCACCCAGAAGTATGGTCCTAAGCCCCCAGACCCAGTAACTCAGGATTATGGCTAGGAAGTTTTCATTCTGTTGCCCATGAATGCTGTACTAACCACCACTTGTCTGTCAGTTTGCCATCCAGTGGTGGTTTGTGAGTTGCTGTGATGCTAAAAGCTATGTCACTGGTATTTCAAATGCCCATCGGGTCACCAAAAATCAACAGGTTTCAATGTAATTTCCAGACTAAGAACAGAACACAAAGAAGGAATCGGCTGCTCACTTTGGATGAGGTAGCTACTGAAAACCACATAACTAGCTTTGAAACATTGTCAAACACTGAGGACTAAAGAACAGAAGCAGGACATTGCCAGAAGATATGGGTCCCTGGTCAGAAGGCACTTAAATATGACTGAGGAGGAGCTGCTTTCGCAGAGTCGGGTTGATGATGGTATGTGACTGTAGTAAAGCCCATGTGAGGAAAGTCATTGGGACCTTCCATTGGGGCACAACTCAAAGTAAGAAGACACCATGGCATACATCTAATCATCAAAACGTAGAATGTACAAACTATGAATTTAGGAAAATTGGAAATTGTCAAAAATAAACTAGAATGCAAAAATATAGATATGTTGGGCATCAGTGAGCTGAATGGACAAAGATTGACCATATTAAATGAGAAAATCATGTTTTACTATGCTGGAAATGACCCAATCATGAGGAATGCCATTGTACTCATTGTCAGAAAGAACATTCAAAATCTATGTTGAAGTACAATGTTATCTGTGATAGCATGGTATTTGTCCTCCTTTGAAGAAATCCAATCAATGCAACGTCTATTCAGTCATGCACCAACCACTACAGCTAGCGATGAACACATTGAAGGACCCTGCCAGTGGGAAATTGACCAAACATGAAATCAAGATGCATTGATAATTAATGGCACTGGAAATGAAATATTTGGAAACAAAGTGGAAGGAATAGCAGTCAGAAAATAGGGTTTGGGTGATCAAAATGATAGACTTTTTCATGATAGAATTTTGCAAGACCCATATTTGTTCTTAGAAAATAACTTTGTCCAACAACAGAAATGGTTATTATACATATGGCCATCTCCACATGGAATACACAGAAATCAGAATGTCTATATCTGTTGGAAGAGATGAATAAATTCATTCTCAGCAGCTAAAACCAGGCCAGGGGCTGACAGTGGAACAGACAGATCTCCAATTGCTCCTATGCAAGTTTAGGTTGAAACAAAAAAAATTTAAACAAGTCCAAGAGATCAAAAATATGACCTTGAATCAATCTTACCAGAATTTCAAGAATATCTCAGGAACAGATTTGTTGCATTGAACACTAATGACAGGGTTCTCTAGACAGACAAAAACAGATTGCTAATAATTATATATATTGATATATATTATACAGATAGATATATAACACAAGAAATGAACAGTTAAATTATAAAGATAGATATATAATACAAAAAATGAACAGTTAAAATATGAAGCAGTACAAATGGCTCAGTGCAACTCACTGTGAGAGAGTTGTGAGACACTGGCAGTCCTTCAAGTCTTGAGGGCCGCCAGGTAGTCCTCTGTAGAGAGAGATTCAGGGTATCCTGGCACAGGCAGCAAACAGCAAGGCAGGTCACCAACAGTCAGCCAGGTCACCAACAGTCAGTCCCCAGCTCAAGATTTGTAAATTCCAATTGTGGGGCGAAGCAGGTCTTGCAGGAACCTCAAATTACAGCAACACAGTCCACAGGTTAGGTGTCCCACAGGTAGTGTAGTTTCCAAATTGAGGCACAAAACAAGCAAGGCAGCCGCACACTGGTCTGATGGTCAAAGAGCGAGAGACAAGAAAGGCTCGCCAAAGCCATTTATCTCTCCGTCCTTTAATTAATCCCACATGTGTTTATCGGCCAGGTTGGCACAATAAACTAACTACCTCAAGGCCTGATGAGTTGTGAGAGGACATATATAGAATTGTGTAACATTCTCAATAAGAAAAGAATCCAATTAAAAAGTGGGCAAACACTTGAACAGACAGTTCACCAAAAATGACATTCAAATGACTAACAAAAACATGAAAAATGGTTAAGATTATTAGCCATCTAGGAGAAGCAAATCAAAATATGATGAAATATCACCTCACATCCACAACAATAACTCAATTCATAAACCCAGAACAAAAATTACTGGAGAGAGTATGTAGAGATTGGGACACTTGTACATTTCTGGTAGGCTACAAGCCTAACCTTAACAATAATCATGGAAAGCAATGTGGCACTACCCGGAACATCTAAGAATAAAAAGAATCACGTTGTTGGGTGCCATCCTGTCAGTTCCCGCTAACAGCAACCTTATGTACAACAGAATGAATCAGTGCCCAGTCATCTACCATCCTCACAATTATGCTTAAGTTGAGCCATTGTTCCAGCCACGCTATCAATTCACCTTAAATGAATTTTTTTCTGTTTCTATTTTCTGCTACCAATCTATTTTAGCAAGCATGATGTCCTTTTCCAGGGACTGGTCTCTCTTGATAACCTGTAAGTGAGACAATGGTTCGCCATCCTTGTCTTTAAGGAGCATTCGGGTTACACTTCTTCCGAGACAGATTTGTGGGTTCTCTTTGTCAGTCCATGGGGCTTTCAATAGTCTTCACAAATACCCCCGTTCAAATGCATTGACTTTTCTTCAGTCTTCCTTATTGATTGTCCACCTTTCATATACATATGAGGCAAGTGAAAAAATGTGCCTTGGATCAGGTATCTCTTAGCCCCAAAGCAACATCTTTTCTTTTCAACACTTTAAAGAGGTTTAGTGTCGCACATGTACAAATACCTGTGGATTCATGTTCATATTCTGAATGAGCACTATGTTGTGTTCTGGAATTCCCATTCTTCTCAAGGCTATCTACAGTTTGCAATGGTCCACATAGTCCAATGCCTTTTCAAAGTCAAGAAAACAATAGCAAACATCTTTCTGGTCATCTCTGCTTTCAGCCAAGATGTGTCTGGCATCAGCAATGACATTTGTTCCATGTCCTCTTTTGACTCCATCCTTACCCTTCAGACAGCTTTTTGTCACTGTGCTGCTTCAGCCGTTATGGGATGGTCTTCAGCAAAATCGTACTTGCATA